>NC_135502.1:109009657-109249657 GCF_052857255.1 Amblyomma americanum | reverse complement strand
ACCACCACCACCACCACCACCACCACCACCACCACCACCACCACCACCACCACCACCACCACCACCACCACCACCACCACCACCACCACCACCACCACCACCACCACCACCACCACCACCACCACCACCACCACCACCACCACCACCACCACCACCACCACCACCACCACCACCACCACCACCACCACCACCACCACCACCACCACCACCACCACCACCACCACCACCACCACCACCACCACCACCACCACCACCACCACCACCACCACCACCACCACCACCACCACCACCACCACCACCACCACCACCACCACCACCACCACCACCACCACCACCACCACCACCACCACCACCACCACCACCACCACCACCACCACCACCACCACCACCACCACCACCACCACCACCACCACCACCACCACCACCACCACCACCACCACCACCACCACCACCACCACCACCACCACCACCACCACCACCACCACCACCACCACCACCACCACCACCACCACCACCACCACCACCACCACCACCACCACCACCACCACCACCACCACCACCACCACCACCACCACCACCACCACCACCACCACCACCACCACCACCACCACCACCACCACCACCACCACCACCACCACCACCACCACCACCACCACCACCACCACCACCACCACCACCACCACCACCACCACCACCACCACCACCACCACCACCACCACCACCACCACCACCACCACCACCACCACCACCACCACCACCACCACCACCACCACCACCACCACCACCACCACCACCACCACCACCACCACCACCACCACCACCACCACCACCACCACCACCACCACCACCACCACCACCACCACCACCACCACCACCACCACCACCACCACCACCACCACCACCACCACCACCACCACCACCACCACCACCACCACCACCACCACCACCACCACCACCACCACCACCACCACCACCACCACCACCACCACCACCACCACCACCACCACCACCACCTGGAATGCTGTATAATAAAAGGTTCCATCACAGTTTTTATCAAAATTGGTTTCTGAGGAAAAGAAATGACACAGCAAGCAGAAACTGCCTCACATCTCAGTGGACACTTCAGCTGTCCCTTCAGGGAAGGGGTAAAGAATCTGGGAAAGCATAGAATTTAACATGCATATGTAGTCGGTTTGAATCCTTTTCACAGGCTAGCCTCCAACTTGATCAGCAGATTTAGGCTATATGCGATAAGAAATCGTATGACACCACTTGGAATGCTGTACGACAAATGTTTGCACCACAATTTTGGTATGAACGTTGTTGGGAAAGGGCCGCTTGATGATGTCAGCCTATTTTTCTTGCATTGCTGGGATTCTCTGTACCATCCGAGTACACAGACACACAACAGTGCATTTGTTCCACCTCTTTCGTTTCCTGTTTATACGTCTTCCAGGAACTCAGGCTAATTGCTTCTTTCAGATCTTGCACAGTTTCTGGGAAGAACATATGATTGAGTCTATGAGTGTGCATTGAGGGGAGTTGGGAGAGCCTTGCCCTCCACTGCCCCACTGACCTTTTTAAGGGAGGCAAGAATCTGACCCCATAGTCATGTTCCACACTTGCGAAATATTGAGACAAGTTGCAGCACAAAAGATGTTACATGCAAAAGACCACTTTCTGTTTAGAAGCTGCATTGCCTTGACAACCCTCAGGCCACTCCTGCTCCAAATATGGTATCGTCTGAAAAATGCTGCATGAGAAAAGACATGTTCAGAGAGAAGTACTAACACCATGCTAGTGTAGTTTTGTGAGAAATAATAGTCTTGAAAGCAGGCATTCAAATAAAAATTGCATATTTCTTGAGAATCCAGATAGGAGCAGGCAAAGCATGTTTGCAACTCTGTGGTGCTTTGACATGAAAATTTTCACTCAATGGAGCATGTGAATGTGTGCGGGCCGCTTGAATATTGAGTGCTATGAAAGCATACCCGTTTAACCAAAATCGTACTAAAGGCAACGCAGTGACTGTGTCTCATTCGATGAGCACTGACGACACTGTTCCTCAGAACAGTGAGCAAGTGCACAGCCTTGAAGTGATGACTCTTGTGGTAGCCACTGGTGTTGTCCGCAAGATTGCAGGCTAAAGTAACCAGACCTTCCTTCCGCTCAGTGGTACACACAAGTTTTCTGGTATGTTGCTTGGGGCAAAGCGGTGCCCTGTAGTAGCAGGGCACTGGAAGCCTTTGCTCACACGTACTCAAGCTTAGGTTGGGTGTAAGAAGGCCAATGCAGTCAATAACCTTGAAATAAAGGAGGCAGCTGAAGTGTATTATACGGCCTGTGGCTCAAGAGACAAAGCTATGCCACGTCTAAGCTCTGCCAGACATAGAAATACTAATGGGTCTCTCATGCTGCACTACCATCCAGTGACCATTAGAGTTAGTTCCTGGCACTGCCTGGAACTTAATGGTACATTTTTGCTTGTGAAATGCTTGCACATGATGATGGTGATGTTAATTGCAGTGTGGATTCTACGATGCCACCTCAGCATGTCATATGTGGTTTGTGTGCTGCAGTGAAACACTTCTCCCTCTTGCTCCAGCATCTTGTACGGTTCCTGTTACTCTGAGCAGAGGAGTTGCTCTTGAGTTCTTGTCCCGACTTTGGTCTTCTGCTGTTTCATGCCGCTGTTCCTATTACAAATGCATACCAAAAAGTCCAACTTTCTGTTCTGCTGTATCTTTTGTGCATCTCAGATGTTGGGGCACTTCATGCTTGTAGCGATTCAGTATTTAGTGTTGATGAACATTAGGATGAGGAATGGAAACAACATTAGAGTTAGAAAGATCATCAAATATATGGTGTTCGGAGCAAGATCTTTGTGTCAGTGTTCATCAAAAACAGTGTTTGAAAGCAAAATTCCTCCTACCTCACCGGTATCACTCACATCACCCATGTTATGGGCAACACTCCTGCCTACTTGAACCCACCCACTTAATTTCATTGCTTGGACCCAGGTTATTCCCTACAGACCTTCTTTTCCTCCTGAGAATGGCTAAGGATGCAAAGTAGAAGCTTCACAGTGGCTGTGTAATGTTTCACATGTTCCTGCTGTCAATTCTTAGCAAGTGAATATTGTGGTCTATTTCTTTTCAGCTAATTGATGTGGTCATTAAATGCACCAGGTCAGTGCTGCACTGTTCTGCAGCAAATGACTGTCAGTGTCAGAGGCTTCATGCATTTGTGTCCAGGTGTATGGGGAGAGCATGCACCTGGTGGAGGTGACAAGCAGCCTCATCAACCACACAGTTGTCAACAGCCCCGAGCTCCAGGAACTGCTGCCCGAATCTTTACGCAATGCCCAAGGAGCGTTTGACTCGATGTTGGGCGATGCCTACCTCTACGGGCGCCAGTGGATTGGCGGAGCGGTGAGGCACCATTACTCCTGATTTTTGTCAGACTGCTACTGGGTCTTTTCTGAGCATCTCACAGGCTTCTGCCCTGCAGGCCATGTCACAGTCCCATCTTGGCATCTCGCAGGAGACTGCCTTGCTGGGCATCTGTTCTTGCCGAACCGTGCTAAGCCAGAAGCTTAGCTTAGCTGATCTTATTTTTTCGTCCTCATTTTCTCACATTTAACATGCATGCAGTGCACCACAGCACTGTTATATTTTGTCAGGCAAGCTGCTGTTATGGTATTCTTTATCCCAAATGCATTTGTAAGTTTGTCTTTCACTCTTCACAAAGCACAAACAACATTTCTCTGCTCGCGGGGGGGGGGGCTGCGACATTTTTTCGCTCTTGCACGGTGTGCAGGTGCGGCGAGCCCTGGATGATGCAGACGAGTCTCACGTTCTGGAAGTGGAGAAGCAGACGCTCGAGCTCTGGGATCGTGCCTACCACCTGTGGGTGGCACGGAATGCTACAGATGACCCTGCCCTGCCCCAGGGGCCCTCGTGGGACGCCCTCACTGATTCCCTGCGCAACCTCGACTTCTCGCTCTTCAGCAGCTTCGTGCGTGACAACATCGGCACACTCATGTCGGTGGGTTCCCCTGTAGCTAGCACAGCCTCGTTTTTGATGTTAAATTTTTGTGCTGTTTCAGCGGTGTAACTGCAGGGAAGGAATAGTATTTCAGGCAGGAATTACTCGCACAGATAACATCAGCAGCCCATTGTTAGGGCAGTGTGCAGAAGTAACCAAAATACAGTCGAGCCCAGTTGAAGCAGCCACATTTATCGCGAGCACTCGCCTGATATGAACAAGGGCAGCACTACCATCAGAATACATATTAGCATCTCGGATAAAACGAACAACTGGAGCGTCGCCATTTGGTTAGAATAAAAGCGAAGAGGTGTGGCAAACTCACTCCTACAGTTGAGAAACTCTCTCTTCCATTAAGTATGAAGGCTGAATAGCTTCCATGTCCCTGTAGCAACTTCTCTCCTCTAGAAAGAATGTTGTGGCCCAACAAAAGGAGTAAAAAAAAAGGAGGCATTGAAATTATATGTAACCACTGTCCAAGCATGCATCAATGGTCTACAAGGTCAACTAGTACATGTGTGTGCTAGCTGGACATAGCATCTGAACTAAAGGGGAACAAGAATTGTGGTGGGCACGAGGCAGGGGCAGCATTGAAAGCCACAGCAATTTTGATAAGTTCCAATACCAGCCATGTGGTATGCATTGCTGGACCAGCTAGTCAAGTGGCATGCATGGCCTGTCCAATCAGCTGCCCACCTTCTCCACTGCTACCATTAGTTGTGAGGGAGCACCACTCGCTACCTTCCCTGACCACAGTGACCTTGTTCGTCTTGCCACCAAATGCCACGTGCAATATCCATCCACTGGAAATAGACATAGGCAACATAGGCAGTGCGCTCATGCTGTTGGCATTGAAATAGTATGTAAGCATACACTTACACGCCAAGTTGACGTCCCAGTTTTCTGAGCAGTAGATGAATTTTCTCACGCTCCTCAGAGGGCACCACATCTTGTGGAAAAGGCAGATTGATACATTCATTATGGAGGCATTAACTGTCATGTCTGCTTGCATGTCATGTATTTGTAATCAAAGACTATTACTTTGATGCCAGAATCCCACGACAGCAAAGCTAGTAGTCTGGGCCATGTTGCAGCTGCAGTAGAATTGTTTTTGCAGATGAGGACAGTGCATATTCGGCATGTCCTCCAGAAGTGCTTGCTGTCCTTCAGGGCTGTTTATGTGCTTGCACCTCTTGTCTCAAGTGCCTTGTAAAGCGTAGCTTACATAACGGAGCACAATTTGGAAGTTGGCTTGTATCATTAGAATACCACATTGTAATGATGGAGGGGCTACTTCACTGAAAATGGAGCCTTCACGGACTAGAAAAGGCCACAGAAAATAAATAACGGGAATCATTGCCATAGCCTGTTTTTACAAGCAAACTGCAGTAACATCAAGTGCTTTTTTTTAGATGCTAATCTTTGAGGCCACAGCCATCCACTTCCAATTGCTGATTATGCAGTCGGTAATGCATTCTATATCATCATCAGTACGACTAGTTCGAATCGTGTGGCTGGAAAAAAATGTTCCATTTCAACTCAGGTTTGTCATAAATGCTAAGTCTTGGCCTGCTAGCACTTTTAGTGACTATTCCCTGCATTTAGCCTTTGTGTGTTTGGTGTCTGTCTGTATGTCTGAAGCGTGTCAGGCGGCAGACCATTTAATCGTGAGAGGCTGCTCGAGAAGAGTAAAACCTGGGTCGCAACCCAAGTCCCGTCGAGGGCAGCACCTGGGTCCGTATTCCGAGTTTGTGTCATAATAAAAAGCATCATAATCTGCCGCAGCTGCCACACCTGATTGGTCGAAATGCTGGAAGCGGATATGGTGGTTCGGATGCAGCGAAAAGGGTCGAAGAATCCGGACAGTGACGTCAAGCACATAGCGTACGCTCCTTTAGCAGCAGATGCTCAAGGACGGCCAACATGGCGGGGCGCTTTGAAGCACATCCTCTCGCTTTGAATGAACTCGTCGGTGTTGTTGTGTTTTTCGGCACGTGAACTGGCTATAAACTAGGTACGGGGCTTTCGCTTCGTCTTATCTTGCCTATAACAAATTGGATGGGCAATAAATTTGGCCTGTTTTTTATTTCGCTGGATTATTCGGTAGCTCCTTGACCTAATGAGCATCAGTTTGTTGCAGAAATTGTTCTCTTCATTCAAGCCGGCTGGTGCCGCTATCATCGAAGTTATCTCGTCTGCGTACAATGAGTGATGTAACGTAGACCATAATTCCCCTCAATATGCATTCGTTTACTGCGCGCAAATGTGCATTTCCTATTCTAGATCTCTCTACTAGCTGTTGAAGCGTCCTCCATCATGATCATGTGTAATGACTGGCAGCGTGAAACCGCTGATGTGCACGGATGATCAGTCGCCAGCGACACACTACTACACCGGTGCATTTGACATGCCAGAGGTGGTTTTTCGGCGTCCCTTAAGGTTCTCGATAGCCACGGTGGTGTGGCTCTGCATTGAGCTCGCGAGTTAGCTTGCAAGTTAGTCCTCAGGTGTCAGCATAGTCATGCCTGCACTTCGTACCATGGCAAACCTATGAAAACTTTGTCTGTGAAGTCTCCCAACGCATATATGAAGGGACACACAGCAAGAAGACAGGAAGATTTTTAGCTCATCCCATTTATTTATTTGCTGCAGAAAAATTAAAAACCTAACAGCGGCATCTCGCATTTGATGCAGCGCCTGCATAAAAAGAATGAAACGTAAATTAAATCTGCGCAACTGTCCAATCACAGCACCAGCTTGCGTTCAGCGATGTTGCAGACTGCAAGTCGTCACAGCGTCTTGATGGTTCAGCACGGCTCTGAGCACACAATGTGCAGCGAGTGGGTGTATGCCACAAATTTTCCTCTCTGTTCCTTTTTACCCTCAAGATAAATTAAAACGCCGTGTTGTGTGAACAAACTACTGCCTTTTATTTACCATCGGCAATCGACGGCTGTAGCGGCTGCCTTCTGTCACTGAAAACCCATACGTAGTTGCGTACAATATTTTCTTATTTAAGTACATCTCCGGCTTTTATGGTGCAGGAAAGAGCATCTGAACTATTGTTTCTATTTGTTGAAGCCCATTGGGTAAATAAAGCAGCTTTGATATTACCCCTTTACAATGAAATCCGATGTGCAACTAAATTTGTGGCTGAATTTTACTTCTGCCGCATTGGTCGCATTCTATTTCTTGGCAAAGAGCAATAGCGTCGCTGGACATTTCGCTGTGGCAACCGCAATGCAGTGACATCCTGCTGCCGCTCACAGTCACAGCTGAACCGACATCTGCTTTCGGCGTTTTGACCAATCAGGTGCGACCGCTGCTGCAGATTATGACGCTTTTTATTGACACACACTCGGAATACGGCCCCTGCCATAGAAACGCAGTTGTGCATCGCTTCACTGCAGCACAACTGCACCAGGAGGGGTAGGAAGACTCCCAGGGATCTATCAATGTAGAGAATGGCCAGTTTCATATATATGGACACTGACCCAGTATCGCTATTTGAACAACTGCCGTTCGTGAACTCTGGATCTGAACACCGGAAGCTAAGTGAAAACCGAACAGCTAGCACACCTAGTTCGCACTTGGCCTAACTATGCAAATCGGCCATCATTTTTTTCTTCTGGCTGCATGATAACAAAGCAAAAAAAAAAGCCAAGCAACAGAATTTTACTACAAACAAAATTTGGATGAGTTGCCCTTAATGTCTTTCTAAGCCCCTGCAGCCACTTATGTGTGCAATCTAATCCCTTGCAAGCCATGAACCATTGTGACCTTGGATGTGCAGGTGTTCGAGTCTATCTGGGCTCTGCTGAAGGGCAACATCAGTGTTGTTCTCAGCCTTGTCACAACTACTCTGTCAATCCTGTTTGGTGGGGGCACCGCAGTTCTCAACTTCGTGCTCAACTTTGTGAGTATGCTATCTAATTTATCTCGGCAGTACTGCGTGAATACTTGAATTTCAGTTTTGAATCGGATAATTATTTGTCGAATAATTCACTTTCACTTCTCAGTACAGTAAACCCTCATTAACTTGAAAGTTGTAAAAACGGCGAAAAATTTTGCAATAAACATGGTTTGGTTTCGACATGTGAAGTACCCAGGACTGGTCCTGCATTGTTAAGATTTAAGCCATCTGTTTAGCCTTACTTTCCAGTGTGAACTCCGTGACGCAAACCAAGTACTCAGATGTAAATTACTTAGAGGAGTCCCGTGTAGCAGCACAGCAGCACAACAAACATGGCCAGCAAAGAACGTGCCAGTTTTTTGAGTGCGCAGCTGTGTTGCTAGTGCGACAGTAGGAGTGGCCCGTTTCAACTCGGCTGGGGCTCATGCACTACCCACAGGAGAGGAGGATTCATAGTGGAGCTGCCTGCTCTGCATGCTCTTGGATACAGATTCCATCCTTGCTCAGAACTAGCAGCAGAGGCGGCGTGCGTCCAAAGTGGCACAGTGTGGCTGAAAGTGGCGCGCCAAAATGCGCGCCAGCACGGTCTTGCTCGTTGGTTCACGGCGTGATGTGAGGGCCATGCAAACTGCTGCCTGGTGGCCTCCTTTATTTTTTAAAATTTCACTGGCCAGATTTCAAGATATCCGAATTTCATTGCAAAAACGTTTCGAGATAAGCAATGACAAATACAGAGTACCTGTTGAGCGGCATAGCACGCATTCAAGTCAGAGAATATTCCGAGACATGCAAGTTCAAGGTAATGTGGATGTGCTGTATCAAATATTTAAATTCTCGAATAATTTGAACTTCGAATTGTTGGCCACACAAGTAAGGCCTGAAAGCAGCAGTAGGACTGCCAGTGACTACAGAGCTTTTTCTTTGCCGACCTCACCTTGGAGTCTACACGATTGTAAGTCGACCTATTTTTCAAAATTTGAAAATCTGAAGTGGGGGGTCGACTTAAAATTGAAACCAAAGCATCACACCATTAATAAAGGCGAGACAAACAAGATATCTGGCATGCTACAGCGTGGTTGCATTTTTGCTGCGCGGCTCCGTCGCATCGCTCTTGGTGCTGGCCTTGAGTAGCTGCTATGTCAACGCGCAGAACCGGCATCCCCACACGCGGCTGCAGATTGCTTCTGCTGATAAGCGGCAGTGGCCCGATAACGCACTCGCGTTCTACTCTTAATAGGCGTAATAAATTTTTTTTGTTTACTTTTAACCGTGCACTCGGCGCTCAAGGGAGCGTCGATAGTTGATGGAAGGGCTGCTGTTTCAATCGCAGCGGCACTCCCACGTGGAACTGCAGCGGCGTCGGGGAGTGTCGCTAGCCAGCGGAAGAGCCGACGCCACTCACGCGTAGTTTCTCTTTGGCTCTGACGCATTTGACTCCTGCCGGCCGCGTTTCAGAAGTTTTTAATGTAGTGCTTCATCATTCATCATTTGTGCTCGGGGTCCGATAAGTGACCAGCGCTCGTTCACGGCTGCATTCTTGATGGGTGGAAATTTTTCACGCCGAAGAAATGAAGAACTGTGCGCCGGGCTGCAAGTTTGACGCTCGCAACGGGTGATCAGGTGTGGCAGGTGCAGCGAGCCAAAATTTTCAGCTGTTCCAAGCGATGTCGTGATGTGGCTGTTTGCGAAGTGCAGGATTTTGCTGCACGACGATGTTAGAACGACGAGCTGTGGGACCGCAGCAGCGATCACGACGGCAGTGCTAGTGAGGACGAGTAGTCCAGTGACTAACACATTTTCGTTTTGGAATGTGCCCACGGGCACTCTCGCGCGCGGCTGCCAATAGTGGCTGGTGATAAGCGGAGGCTGCAGGATGGTGCTATCGCGTTCTATTATTAAAGGCCAAGTGTAAACGACCTCCAAGTTTTTTTTTTTCAGAAATGTGATGTGGGGGTGTCGACTTACATTCAAGTAGACTTACAATTGTGTAAATACGGTAATGTAACAGCTAACTGCATAAATCAGATAGAACTCATTTCCTCTTTCCTTCGAACTCTCGAGATGTTCATTATCACATTTTGAACTCACATTCTGTTGATCCTTACACATTTTTCTTTGTGCGATAGGTCTTGAAGCAAGTTGTTACGTCTTAGCGAACATGAGCTTGTTTTGCCTTGTCACATGTCTGTTGGCTTCATCATCATCATCTAAGATCTCACTATCCAGCAGTGAATACACATCAATATTCGAGTCGTCGTTGCTGTGCTTTAGCAAGCCTGCTATTTCTGCTTCCATCAAAAACTTGTGCCACTTCCAAGCATCCATGCTGCCACCTTTGTGTTCCCTCGTCAAAATCATCCATTTTCCTGCCACTTATTGCAATTATAAGAGCTAGGCTTATTTAGACGTAGTTTACGTTAGTTCTGACAGGCAGCAGCAGTTAGAGAAATTTTCAACCCTGAGTGCCATAAAAAAGTGTCACATTTTTGGTGTGCTCCCCATGGCATAATCAGGAGAAGCATGCATCTGTTCAACGAGTTAGGTACACTTCCTCATAATGTGGACATTTTGGACAGATTTAAGTTCACTGTGGTCTGAGATCAGTCTTGATTGCATGGAGTTTATGTGTAGGCTTATGATGAAGACCATCTTTCAGACATGCACGAACTTAAAACTGATCATTTACAGGGGTCTCGTCGTCGTCTTGATGACAAAACAATCGTCTTGATTGTACTGTGTCCTGATGTACGCATCTCTTAATTTAGGTATGAGGGAAATAGAAAAGAATGATGAATTATTCATTATACATGTAGCTGAGTAAAGTGGGCACATCAGTTATGCAGGGTCGCCACAGTGGCTCAGTGGTTATGGTGCTCAGCTGCTGACCTAGAAGACATGGGTTCGATCCCGGTCACGATGGTCGAATTTCGATGGAGGCAAAATTCTAGAGGCTCGTGTACTGTGCAATGGCTCTGCATGTTAAAGAACCCCAGGTGGTCGAAATTTCTGGAGCCCTTCACAACTGCGTCCCTCATAGCCTGAGTCACTTTAGTAGGTTGAACTCCATAAACCATAAAACATTAGTTATGCAAACTTCTTTGAAATTTAGAGCGCTACGTATAGTAAATGCAACGTTTTCCCTGTGTATTTTACAGCTCTCTCAGTTCAAGATATGTCACAGTCAATGTCAAAACTTTGTAAACATCCATTCTGATCTGTGTAGTATTTGCACATTTACATTGGGTGAACCTGAGTATCCATGATTGGGCACAGGCTCATTGCAAAAACTTGTCGCACTTTTGGCATTTCAGTCATATCCTTCGATATTAGTTCAGCTTTAAACTGTTGTGCAGGCTGTGACCTTCCAGGTGGCTTGCATTTATCTTGCATAATGTTTGTGCAAATTCTCTCCTTTATGCAATTTATGTGCACTTGCACCAAAATTTTGATTGGCTGCTCCAGAGGACACCTGTCTGCTGAAAACCTGCTCCATACCTACTCAGCAAAATCGAACCACTGCGTGTGTGAAGCTTTTTCCGAATTCTAGTGAGCCATCTGGAGAGGTTGGAAGCTGTTTTATGTGCTCATTGCGCACATTGTGCATGATAAGAATGACCCGCCGCGGTGGCTCAGTGGTTAGGGCGCTCGACTACTGATCCGGAGTTCCCGGGTTCGAACCCGACCGCGGCGGCTGCGTTTTTATGGAGGAAAAACGCTAAGGCGCCCATGTTCTGTGTGATGTCAGTGCACGTTAAAGATCCCCAGGTGGTCGAAATTATTCCGGAGCCCTCCACTACGGCACCTCTCTCTCTTCCTTTCTCCTTTCACTCCCTCCTTTATCCCTTCCCTCAAGGTGCGGTTCAGGTGTCCAATGATATATGAGACAGATACTGCGCCATTTCCTTTTCCCCAAAAACCAATTATTATTATTATTATCATGATAAGAAGGGTCTATTAGCTCTACTGCACAGCAGTCTGCAGGGATGTGAGCACTAACATTCTTGGTGTTGGAATCATTTTTTTGGTCTGCAAACATCCTCTGCACGCAAAGAAAAGAGACGAAGGGAGCGGAACTCATGACACAAGTTCTGTTGTCATGTTTACGTGTTTTATTCCCTTCATCTGTGTTTTCTTTTGCGTTGTAAACTTTTACAAGGGTTATCTGCTAGCTTGGATTTCACCCAGCTTGTTATGACTGCCACGACAGCTAGGTACGTCAAGTGCAGGACAGGTGCTCCTGCTATTGATCTCCAGCTAACCCTGCTTTGCACCAGCTGCCACCACTCCATCCCAGCACGTTTTCTAACTGCATCTGCCCACATGGATGTCTGCTGTCTCCTTCTACGCTTGTCCTCTTAAGACTACGGTGCAATAGCAACATGGACAAGACAAGAAAAAGATGCAAACTCTGTATTGCTGCTGTGCTGTAGTTTTATATGCAACCAACTAGCCAGTCATTGCATATTAAGCCAGTTCATTTCTAGTTCTGCTGGCCCTCCTGTTCCTCATGATCCGGGGAAGAAATGTCAGGTATTAAGGCGAAAGCCTTTCTTGGCTCATGAGTGGCGTGGACGGAAGGTGTAGATGGAAGCTGGAAGAAGTTCTAGATGGAAGCTGTGCTGTCTGCAGGAACGGTCAATCATAAGATGTGCGGCGAATAGAACAGTAATGTAAGAGTTGATTAAGCAACCTAAATGAAATAAAAAACAAACAAAAAGTAAAAAAAGGAGGTCGTTTAAGCTTCCTCTTTAAGAGTGGGACAGTGTGTTGCAAGGAGTCCAGCAATGAGTTGCCCATTGGACAATTTAAGGAACCGAAATGACTCCTGTCTTCTGTAAGGGAATGAAAATGAAGTGAAAATTGGGTTTTAAGGAAAGGAAATGACACCTGTCTCTCATATCTTGGTGGATGGGAATGGGAAGGAAAATGAAATGAAAACAGTTTGAAGGAAAGGAAGCGCCACCTGTCTCACATACCTTGGTGGACACCAGAACCATGTGCCCCGTGGCCACAATGACTATTACCACTACTATGGCCACAACTACTAACTACCACTACCACTACTACTACTACTATCATGCGTGCTCTCAATCAGTTGGTGCGGTGCACGCGTGTTGCCAGTGCAGTTTTTCCTCTTTATGCTGTCACTGTGCCCTTGGTTCTGCAAGCTTCTTGGATTTCAGATAAGAACTGCTTCCGGAAAGCAAGCTTAATTGATGCCAGTGACACGGAGGCACAAAAAGCTCCCGCCGGTGCAATGATGACAATGCTTTGGTCATCAGTGAATGGCCATGATTTCGGCGTGTCCAGTCAAAGAATTCTTGCATGCTGATGATGTCCCCATGACAGATGAAGACCTCACTGACGAGGTGATCGTGGCAGCTGTCACCAGTGCAGACAGCAACGAATAGAACCCTTTGCAAGTAGTTGTGGTATAGTAGTTAAACCTCGTTAATTTGGCTTATATATAGTATTCAGAAATCCAGATAATCCAAACTGCGAGCACAGTCCTGGACAAGTCTATGGCGTCGTTCGCTCGCTAATTCGGACATTACAGGGCCTTGAACTGCTTAATTCGAATGGGCTCCCAAAGAGGGCTGCATCCAGGTAAGAGTGGCGCGGCAAGTAGCCGACCGAATAGCACTGTTCAAACCTGATTTCTATGCTGTAGAGTCATCCGTGCACCTCAGACATGCATGCATGCAACGCCAGGCATGACGACTAACGCACGGCCCTGTCTCGACACCAGTCAGACCGCACAGTTTCGGTATCGAGCTTCTCAGCTTCGCATAAGGCCTTATCAGCCAACTAACCGAGCCCTGCTGTGCGCCGTTTCGGGCGCTTACTGGCAAAATCGCATTTGACCGCATGGTTCATTCTCTGGTTCTTACAGTGCGCCGAAACTGCGCGCTCACCACGTGCCATTCTCTGTGCTATGAAACCTCCTCACATGCGACGCTGCCATTTGTGAGGGGTGTTACGCAGTAGCCCCAGCGCTACTGCATTGCACTGTGAGATTGTCAAGGAGGCCCTTACCATTTTTGAGCAGTTCTAGCTGCTTCGACGCTGCGACAGTATGCATGCAATAAAGCGTTTGTGGAAATGTGAAAAATAATGATCGTTGCGCCATTCTTATCTCAGAAGCCAGTAACCATTGCCCAAGTCTTTCACCAAACAAATATACCATGATGCAAGCAGTTCTTAGTTTTTCAGGATCGTTCGATAATTGAAACATTTTTCCTGTCCCCTGAATTTTGAATTAATGAGGTTCTACAAGCATTACAACTATCAAACCCCTATGGGTCTTTCCTGTCAATCAATGCTGTACAGTTCGTCATGATTTTTTTTTCAGCACAACCCGGTTATAACAATTATCAGCTATAACCAGGGCTTAAAGTCAGGGGGTACCCCCATGCAATATTGACGAGAGATCTGAGACCCTCCTCGCCTTCATTGTCTTTGGGTATTGGTGAATCGAATCGGAATTTGCATGCAGTGATCTTTTTTTTTTTTTTTTGCAAGCGAGCATACACGGACCCGCCCTCCTAATTTGTGCACGCACGCACCACGGTCCACTTTACACTGTTCTTCACCGCCTTAGAACAGAGTTGCTTTCTGCTTCTTGCTTAAGGTCTGTGTCATAAATTGATGATTTGTTCATGTACTTTGTATAAACTATGTTATAAACTGAGCAAAAAAACCACCCTTAAATTTATTTCTCGCCTTTGTATAAAAACTATGCGTAAAACAGGCTGCCAGCCGCTTTCTCTCTCTCTCTCTCCCCCTCTGTTACGCTCTCCACCTGTGCTCGAATCACTAGAGACCCCCCTCCGATGGAGCCAGACTTTAAACCTTGGCTGTAACAGCGATATTTGCATGGCACTTCAATATTGTTATAAGTGGGTTTGACCATATATACCATGCTGCCCGAGACTGTAAGCTACGGAATCGTTGCACAGAGTGTAAAATAACAAGTGTGTTTTGGTTTGTAGATGATTTTCTGGTGATCCTGTGTAGGAACAAAGGTTGTTTTGAGACAAGAGTGGCCTATGCCATAGCAGTTAGTGACCGGTTATCTGCCACATTATATTCTTGGACTTGGGTCTATACTTCAGCTCTGAACATATTTGCTGGGCCTTTGAGCCAAGGGGTAACAAGCCAGTCCTTCCATGTGCTTCAGAACACTCGAACTTGGTAAAAACTATCGTGAAGTTTTACTTCATGAACGCTCTTGAAAAATCATGTGAACTCTGACAGGAAGATGCTTTGAAGAGACAAGCGCATTGCCTTATGGAAGCCGGTTACCCAGCCTATCTTGTAATTGCTGTAGCAGAAAGCATGCTTAGAAAGCCAAGGAAAGAATCCAGTGCGAGTGGCTGTCGAAAGAAGGTCTCGGTGATACCCTGCCTGCATGCGGTATCACATAACTTGAAGAAGATAGAAAATAGAGCAGGAATTGATGTCGTTCTTATGGCCCCAAAGAAATTGCACCAGTTATGTACGAGGGTTAATTCTGACATCCCTAGAGAGCGCCTCTGTTTGCATCCTTTTCTTCTCTTCTTCATGTTGCTACTGTGCTGTAGTCCTAAGTGTGCACAGCCAACTAGCCAGCCATTGTGTTTTAAGCTTATCCTTTCTTGGAATCCACTCTGTTACCAATCAGTGCCATCAGTGTATGTCCACTATTTTGTTCCACTGTACCATGTTTTGTTTGTCCAAAACGCATGTGCGCACTCTCCTGCTGTGGGCTGCAGGTGGTCTTCCTGACTGCACTGTTCTACCTACTGCGTGCCAGCAAGGAGAGGTACAAGCCCTTGGACCTGTTTTCGAGCATGCTGCCTGGCTCGGCCAGCCACTTAGGCGAAGCGGTTGAGGAGGCTGTGGCTGGTGTCTTTGCTGCTTCTTTCAAGATGGCCGCCTTTTACGGCCTGTACACCTGGCTTATACACACCCTGTTTGACGTGAAGATGGTCTACATTCCCACTGGTGAGCTGTGCTGTAGATTCTGGTGTGCTGTGCACATAATTATATCAATAGGGGTAGGTGTTTTAGGCATCAACATTTCATAAGTACAGTTTGTAGTGCAAGAGACAACGGAGAGATGACGAGTTGCACACAGCAGAGGTGCTGTGTTCAGTCTTTGCTGTAGTGGTGGTGGCTTAGTGGTTTGAGCATTTGTCCCTTATGTGGAAGGTGCGGGGTTCAATTACCTATCAGTTTTCCAGTTTGTTCAAGCATTTTTCTGGTCTGGTGCTTGGCTTTCCTGGAGTGAAATTCATTTAAAAATGGGTCCTAGCGCAGGCCAAAACGCATTGGCCGTGGCTTGGCCGTGGCACACTGGCCAAGCCATGCTTGCTCCATCAAAATGATACAGTAGAATCTCGCTGATATTTCTCTAGCAGGATTATGTAAAACATTTGTTTCACCCAAAATTCCTATAAAGAAATATCCACTTGCTGAAGCACAGGATATGTATTCATGTAAATCCTTTTACGGCTGAAGGGATTTATTTATGGCCATGCGGCCACCGCTGTGTGCCCTCGGGTGTGTACTGTGTGTCTGGCGATCACGGCGTCAGCTGTGTGCTGCCGCATGCCACCGTTCAGTGCTTGTTCGTGGTGAGTACTGCATGCTGCGTGACTGGCGATTGTGGCATTGGGTCATCTAAGCACAGCTGAGCTCTCAGGTGTGGTCATGGCTCCCACATTGTTCACACTGCACTTTGGCAAGGGAATTTTCTAATCACGTATCAGCTGTAATCATATCACCGAGATTCTACTGCAATAATAATAATAGTTTTAGGAAATTAATAAATCCTAGGTTAGCACTTGTGTGATGTGTACTCTTTCTGTCTTTGTTATGTCCTCTGCATTACAATATGCAGCAGTTACATTTAGTGCAAACTGAGTCGTGCCATGCTCTGAGGATAGAAGAGGCTCACTGCATGGTGTTTGCCCCTCTGTAGCACTGGCGGCCCTGTTTGGGGCGGTGCCCTTCATTGGTGCCTACTGGGCCTGCCTGCCGGCTGTGCTGGAGCTGTGGCTAGTGCAGGCACAGCGCCTCAAGGCTCTTCTCATGCTGATTTGCCAGCTGGCACCCGCCTACTTTGTCGACTGCGCCATCTACGCTGAGATCAAGGGGCAAGTTCCTCCTCCTCTCTCTTTCCTGTGTCCAGGGTGTGCATCTGTTGCTCCCAACACTTCTAACTTGGCACATGAACCGGACAGGCCCTCCCTGTTGTAGCATGAGAAAGGCATGCTAGTTTCTGGTTTATGCAGGAGATACATGGTTGTGATATACATGTGGAATTTGATCCCTGTGCTCCGCTACTGTCTCATTTGCAGTTTCGCTACAGTTTTATACTTTGTGCAGCAGTAAGAGATGATATCGATGTAGTGCCCATGCTGACTTACAGGTCTGCACATTTTGTTCTTTTTCATTACAAGCTCATTAAGGAGGAGAGGTGCTGTTTTAGTAGGAGCGTGGAGCATGTCTAGCTGAGAGCTGCAGTCATGTTCTTGCCAAAGAAGGGGATGAGTTAAGCAGAAATCCACTGTAATATGTTGGTCAGTGAAGGAATCACGAACTGGTAGCACTGAAGAAACGATTGGCAATATCCGCAGTATATATTAACTCTAGGCTGAGACGTTATTATTATGTATATACTGCATTTACTCAGAGAATGAACGCAATTTTTTCCCCAAAAAATCTTGAAAATTGGGTGGAGCGTTTATTACACGAGGTAAAGATCTGAAATGGCACAGAAGAGGACAAGAAAGCAGGCTGTTGGAATAGATACTTCATCCAGTAGGACTTGCCTTGAAATTAATTTCAAATATAACTTGCCGCTTGAAAGGTGACAGGGCTGCGACACAGGTGCTGGCTGTGCGACTTATGCGAGCGCAAGCGATAAGTGCTGTGTCTGCTTATCGCTATCATGAACTGCCGCAAGGGAAAAACACCGTTGGCATAAATCGCACAGCCAGCTGCTGCGTCGCTGGCCTGTGTCCTTCTAAGCGGCTGCAAACCGGGCTAAATGGTCCGCTTGTTCGTGAAACGTTTGAGAGCATTGCAATCGCGCCTTGCTAGCGGTCGTGCCACATGGTATCTTTTGTATTTCATGGGCATCTGCAGTGAGTGAAAAAAAAGCTAATACGTAATAGATGTAAAGTTAGAAACTGTTCATTCAGATGTTTTCCGAGCCGTTCTACAACTTCCTCATTGGATTTTTTCGTCTCTCTTAAGCACAATACAAGCACAGTTAAGCACAATACAAAAAATAGTGTTATTTGCTCCATATAATAGCCAGCAACATGCATTTGGTTGCATTGTCTTAAAGTGTCTTGGCGTATTTTTAAACCCTGGCCAAAGTATGCTGGGACACTGCGTATGTAGGGGATGCACTCATTATGCATGTAAATATGGTAGCACAGAAACGCGTGTCCCATGCAGTGCACTACCCTGGTTACTGCAAAAGAACTAGACACAGGAGAAAATAGGAAGATAGGTGCCAGGTCACGCTTTTGGTTTCTGCATTATCAAGAAGAATTGTGCTGAAAAGTTGAGCTGAACTGCTGGAAAATCCATGGTGTCCGTTGGATCTGTCTCCATTGGCTGCATTCTCTTCCCAGAACTGAAGGAACGTGTTTGTGAGGAGAGTTTAGTTGGATGATGAGGTGATAGAAGCAGCAGTACATTTGACTTTAAAAAGACTATCGAATAGTGACATAGAAGATTGCCAGTTTATGCCCCAGAAATGGGTCAGAATTAGAGAAAGAAATCAACCTTCATAGGTGCAGCGTTTGTCATGACAAGAGAGGGCCTGTGTTGGTTACTATGCATAGTAGTGATCATTGGATACTGCGTTGATGGGGGCTTTACACGGCCATTTTTAACGGTAAATTTTGTTGTGATAGAGACGATAAATGTAGGTTTTTAAGATTTGGACTAGAAAAGTGTCTTATTACATTGTATGTACAGGCCTCAATAACGCAATTATCTCTTGACTTTTGTTGAAATATTATCAGCAAAGAAAACCTACAGATTGAATCTGGATGGTGATAGTATATAATGAACTGTTGAAGCACACAACATGTTATACTGAGAAGGGTGGCTGATACAATCAGCAAGTGTTTTTGCTTGCCGATGTCATCTGCAGTCTCTTTCTGTAGTTCTTGTTTGCCGTTTTTAACCATTAGCAAAAGGTCTCTGAGCGGTTCACTTTGTTGTGTAGCTCATTGTAGCATAGTTCACTTTCATGTACTTTCTAAATGGTGCTTCCGAAGTGATTCAAGGGCGTTATGTTTTTTTCTTTTGCAATGCCACACTATTTGGCAGCATGGACAGCAACTCTAGCCTTGTTATTGCAGCTTATTTATCTTGCTTCCCTAGTGTTTCTCCTGTAGCAGGAGATCAGCCTAGCTCATCCTATATATGTCTTAAGTGCAGAAAGTGCTTGGCCGTTTTTTTTTTTAAACCCAGTTGTTTGCACCTTTTCTCCTCTCTTCTAACATGTTGCTTCTGGGAACCGTGCAGACTGAGGCCGTGCACACTGTTGCTTCTTTCCAAATGCTATTCAGCTGGCGTGAATTCCTCATGACTTTTCTTACCTGCTGCCATCTGTGCCAAGCTCTGTAATGGGGCCTAAACAGCCTGAAATACTTGACAGCTTTTATTACAGCAGTAGCCTAGTCATTTGAGAATCCGTCTTGTGTGCAGGAGGCGCGAGGTTCAATCCTCAGTGCCACTGGGTGCCCACTAGTGAAATAATGGGTGCAAGTTGGCCTGGTGCTTGGCTTATCTAGGATGAAACGCTTGGAAAATAGGTCCCTAACTCCACCTTGAGTTGACCAACATACCTTGTGCCATGGCGCAGTTTGACCAAAGCTGTCGTTGTGCACAACTTAGCTTAGGGGGAGCTTTATGCCCACAACAAATTCCATTCCTTGAATAGGCAAATAAAGATAATTTCCTCTTGTTGGTCATAAGCCCTGTCTATTCAACTCTGTCAGGCGCAGAGGCAATTATAAATTTGTGACAACAGGTCTAGCTTGCGAGCTTGTGATGAGCTGCCACTGCTGAATTGCTGTGCTCATTGCATTGCATGTGTCTGCAGGTGTCTGTGTGCATTCATCATTGTGTGAAACGGCATGGCGGGGGAAATGCACTTGCTGTTGTACGCAACATTGGCACTGTTATGTGAAGGCTCCCAAAACTTTGCTCAAGCTTTCAGTGTTGAAATTGCACTTCATTTGTTATTAGGCAGCTGTCATATATAGCACATCATGTTCTGTGCAGTTTTAAGTTTCTGCTGCACGGTTGCTTTGCCTCTTCGATTTACTTCGATGTACCATCATTGTGTGCTTGTTTTTCGGTGCAGGGGTGGCCACCCATTCCTGACGGGACTGGCAATAGCGGGTGGCGTATTCTGCTTGGGTTTCCAAGGGGCGCTGTTTGGGCCCATGCTCCTCTGTGTTCTCATTGTAGCAATGAATGTGTACCGCTCTGTGATGCACTCTATGCCTGCCAGCACGGCGGGCCGCCGCTTCAGCTTCAAGAGGTGAGGGTCTGAAGCGGGAATTGGAGTCACTGTCCTGTCCTTTGTGAAGGCCTGCATTTGGGATGCGGCCTCTTTTTAAAGTATCAGTGAACTATGGCGGTATTTTTTTTCAGAGCTTTAGCACTTTTTCTCTTTTGTTAGGCTTAAAGATGTGAATTTTGCCGCTAATTTTCTTCATCAAGAACGGGCAGTGTTGATGATGGCCCGACATCATCAGGCAGGTCTGCAGCGTTATTTTTAGGATGGAAACTTGGGGGCGTGCTATGCTCAGTGTTTTGCTCAACATGGTATGACTAAATGTATGTAACTAATAATGGATGTGTCAATGCACTGGATAGCTGCCTTTTCAACTGCACTTTGCACAGCTGCCTTTTATTGCAACCTGTGTGGACAGGGGCAAAAGTTCAGTATGAACAAGCTTGACCGCAAAGGTGTTAATTTTTGTCAATCATTTATGTCCAAAAATCAGTGAATGAAAGAGCTGCATGGTATTTTCCTGGAGCAAGGATTGCTGCACCAGTTAAATCTGAAACAAAAGTTTGAAAAATGATGCTAGCACCAAACTGAGGTAAACTTGGTTTGCATAATTGATGCAGGCTTTGCGTTAGCAGTAAAAAGTTTTGAGCACATGGCTACAATAAGTGTAGTCACATTTATTATGACTTGCAACACAGGTTTGAGCAGGTTATCAAAGGTTACAGTGCCTATACCCTGTCTTACATGTCAGCCAGCCATAAATTTTTATATGTAGACAGCTTTGTGGGCTGGTTGCTAGCTGATGGTAGCTCTAGCCTCAACAGCGTTGCACAATTCTAGTGAAGCATTTGAAGGAAGCTCTAGAGCCAGTTGGTCCTGTCAGCAACAAATGAAATGTGACCAAGATAACAAACACGAACAGCGGAATGAGAAAAACTGGTCCGGGGGAAATTCAGTACTAGCACAGGTCAGTTGCATTTAGAAGGTGCTAAGGCTCTCTTTTAGAAGTGTTAACCAAATGCGTTTCATTTCTTCTCCAAAAGCCAGTATACCTGGGTTCTTGTGCTGGCATTTCAGTTCTCATGTTCGCTTTTCATTTCTTGCTGATAGTAGATGAATGGGATGCAGAAGAGTGCAATGAACAGGGGCTAAGGAGATGACCAGATTCCATTGATTAGCAGCTGTCTTCCTCAACTCCATCTTCCTCAACTGGTGATGGTAGGGAGTCTGCTCTCTCCTGGAATGAGATAATTTCTGGTGGCTGCCTAGTCCCGTGTGACACGTTGCTGTGAATTGCAGCCCTTTGCGTTGGCAGGCCATGTTGAAGGTGACTGTGCGTATGTGATCAGAATGCCTAGAGGCCGCAGGACAAGTGTTTTGCTGGTGACGCTCTTGTTCAATATACTATACACGAGAAAAATAACTATATTCTGCTCATTGTAGGTTACGTCTAATCCGACGAAACCAGACGGTCAGACTCATTACACCGTAAGCTCACAGCCGGAGAACTGGACTTGGGGAGCAGTGGCTGCACACCACATTTATGTCTGCAGTGCAAAGGACCTAGACTGTGTGCTGAGTGGTGGCTGGTAAAGTTGGTGCCCCGTAATGGTGTGCAATCTTTTTTGAGGCCGACTTTAAAACGCTTCCCACAATCGATTTATATCTTGTGATTACCGAACCGCTTTAACGAATCCTTGTGCACATACCGCTGGCTTAGCATGCACGTCACGAATGCAGTTTAATAGGCAAGCACACAGTGTGTATAGCGACAAGAGAGACGTCTGTGATCAGAATCTTGCGAGAGCCGTGACGCTAGTAGGACTTCACCATAAGTTAAATTGATGCTGTCAGTGCTGATCAAGGAAAACATTGAGAGGACAAATTTTGCTAAGCTTATACCAGTTAACATTCTTGATGCCATCATGGAGACAGCTAGCTGCTGTCGAGTGTTTATCCAGATAAATGGAAATGGTCTTAATGGCTTTGATTTGTAGTCTTCAGAGAACCATGTTATCTGCTGTAGCAGGATACAACTTAAATAAACAGCAGCTGGTAACACCGGGTCACAGTCCATGGCATCCTGTATTAACATGACAGCGTTAAGGAGCTCCTGTGCAGAAAAGCAGGTGTCGTTAGCGTCTTTGGCTGTGAGTCTTTGGCTGTGAGCGAAAAATGGCGCATCTCAGTGGACACCATAAGGGAAGGGATTTTCCTTCCCTTAGGGCGCAGTAGTAGTCATTTCCTTTCCTTAAAACCAATTTTCATTTCAATTTCCTTTCCTTATGGCCTGGTTCCAGTGTCCACAGAGATGTGTGAGACAGGCGTCCTTTCCTTAAATTGTCCAATGGGCCATGCGTGGACTCCTTGGCAGTGCTGCAACATGCTGTCCCTTCTCACTCTTAAAGATGAAGCTTAAGCGTCCTCCAAATTTTTACTCTGCTAGCCAATTACGACAGTAAACGAAATCATATTTTTAATGCTTGGCTATATTAAGGATGCCAGGCATCAAAATTCTAGAGCTTATAAATTTTTGTTCTTGTGCTTAGCTTCTTGTTTAGCTTACAAGAGTTTTAACAACAGACTACTTTTTGGCCGTGGAGGAATTCTGTGTGGTGGTCCTGAATGTGGGCAGAGCTTCACTGCAGGCTTAAGTTGTATCGGACTATAGGTGACATGTGGATGCAGAGATCATCCCTCCAAGCATACTTTCCTTTGTTAAGCTATATGCAGCGAAGAGAGAATTCATATTTTTTTTTTTCAAAGCCTGCTATTGGTGTGCAGATGTGGTTTGGTGCTGGCTGGGTGCATTTTTTTTTCTTTTCTCTCTCTTTTACCACATACAATTGGAACCATTGCAGCAAAGGCAGCTTTGATTGCTGATCACCAGCTGTGAAACTTGCTGCATGCAGTCACTTTTCATTTTGCTTCTTGCCGTTTTGGTTGTGGTGCCAATGGGTGTCGCTTCTGTTTAGGATGTTCACAATAGACTAGCGTGGCATGGCGCACACCAACCCTGTGGACTCAAGGTGAGAGGCTTGTTTGCTTTTGGGGAACTGGTTCCTTGGTTTGCATCTTTTTTGCTTCCTTACATTACAAAAGCTGTGCCCCCTTCCTTTTTCCTCTGCCGACTGTCCACGTATCTAACAGCATGGTACACTTTGCGTGGATGGTATGGGATGCAGCTACACCTTTACTAGGTTTTGCAACATTCAGCTGCAAGGTTTGCCTGGCGTAAAAATGGGGCATGCGAGTCGCGATTAAGGTGACTTTCGCCCCAGCCATTGCATGTAACCTGAAATCAAAATGTGCAGCCTGATTCCTGACCACGGTGGCTCAGTGGTTAGGGCGCTTGGCTACTTAGCCGGAGTTCCCGAGTAGGAAACCAAGTTCCAAACCATTTGAAACCAAACTGCCTCCAGGGGAATGCAAAGGCCCTCCAGGGAAACCCAAAGGCGGGGAAATTATTCTGGAGCCCTCCACTACAGCACCTCTTTCTTCCTTCACTCCCACCTTCCTCCCTTCCCTTACAGTGCCTTCTGGGTGTCCACCAAGATGCCAATTACTGCCCATTTCCTTTCCTCAAAAACAGATTCTCAATTTGCAGCCTGTGCTTTTTAATGCATGAACACTCATTTTTGGGTTGTGCGCCTAGGTTGCACAGTAGCAGCTGGCTTTTTCAGTGAATTGTGTGCCCTGTAAACTTTTGATGCTGGGTGCACAGCATTGCTGCTTTAATACTTGGGTCATAGTGTGATGGGACAAAGCATGCCATTCCTGCATGTTCTTGAGGCACAGCTAGTCTTAATCCATGTATTTGACTGCTCCTGCAGATGGAGCTAGTTGTAGAGGTTGATATCACGTAACAATTCTGCAACTCATCCCATTCCACTTGAGTGTTTCCCACCCTTGGCTGCAGTGAAACATCGTGCATTTGCAGTTATTGGCTAAAGCTCAGCTAGCCGCCGCGGTGGCTCAGTGTTATGGCGCTCGGCTGCTGATGCGAAAGACACTGGTTCGATCCTGGCTGCGGCGGTCAACTTCGATGAAGGCGAAATTCTGGAGGCCCGTGTACTGTGCGATGTCAGTGCACGTTAAAGAAACCAGGTCGAAATTTCCAGAGCTCTTCACTATGGTGTCTCTCATAGCCTCAGTTGCTTTAGGATGTTAAACCGCCATAGACCCATAAATTTCAACCAATGAAAAACCAAAGCAGGAAATACAAAAATGGAATTCTATTAAACTGGCCCAACTGTCTGCTATTTAATGAAAGCAGATGGCTGTGCACAAAAACTGTACAGAATGAAGGTAATGAGCAGAAATAGGTATTGTCAGCTGGAAGGCAATTTGGTGGAGTGCAGAAAAAAAAAAAAGACACCAAAACTGAAATTCTTACTATTCAATTGAATTTAATGATAAATGAGTAATATTTGGTATGCTGTGCAATGTTTCTTATTTGCATTGAGCCACAGCGACTGGGCATTATTTTAAAGAATGCACTTGTACAGTACTTGCTTTGAACCAGCATGTTCAAACTTTCCTAGCTGTCTTTTTCGTTTAGTATTCTTTTTTGCATTTACTAGATTTCTAATAACATCGTAGGCTTATTTATTGCTACATGAACAAAAATCAAAGATCTGACACGCATCTCTTGTTTCATGTCTAATTGTACACGTCACCTTGTTTTAGAAAGTTGGGCATTGAACAGAGCATACTGCTTATTGACCTAGGGTGCTAAAAGCCAATAAATTTTTCTTTGCCTCTATGATACACTTGCCAGATGTACTTTAAGGCATTAGTGTGTACCAACTCCGTTTATTACATGAAATTTCGTCATCAGCCAAGATACATCTGTTGTAGTACAAAGGCTTCTCCCATCGGTCTCCAATTAACCTTACCCTGTGCTCACTCCAGCCACTGTATCCCCGCTGCCAAGAGGATAAGAACGGGGTAAAGTGTATTTGGCAGGTACTCTGGGATCGTGAATGGCAGCTTGGCAAAATCCCTCGGGGAGAAAGTACATAACGGCTGTATCTTGCCACTGCTTCCCTTCAGGGCTGGAACTTGGAAGGGTAATGAAAAGGCTTTGAAATTATATCGAGGACAACAGAGCCAGCCATTGAAAGCAAAATGCCAGAGATGCAACGTCAAGACACTGCGAGAGTGGGGTAGGGAACAAACGTGAGTTAATGATATCCTGCTAGCTGAAAGCAGAACATGGCCCCTTATGAGGAACAGATTTTAAGTGAACGTAAAGTTGAAAGGTGATGTACAAGTGAACAAGGTAGAGTTGGGCAGGACAGACGGTTGAACTGATGCTATATCAACGCAACATCCCTGAAGAGACTTGCACGTGAGTGAGCACTTTCCAAGCACTAAACTTTATTTGACCGTGGAGGCATTGTCTCCCATAGCACCATATGCTTGCACGAAGGATGTCTTAATGTTTCTATGCCTGCTTCCTTGCATGTTCATTCTCTCAAATATGTTGCGGCTGCGCTTGTTTCACTCGTGAAGAATGCTTGCTCGCAACTGCTAAGGAAACATTTCATGTGGAATGAGCGCCGATGCGACATGTAACAGTGATGACATGGCTGTGCGCTCCGTTTCAGGTACAACAGCAGATGAAGTACTTGAGGTGTGCCCGTCGACGTCCTGCCTCCCCCTCCTGCTGCTAGTCATTTTGTGCCTTGCTCAGCCGATTTCAACCTGCCAATGCATGCCTTCTGTCTGCGGCGCACAAGGGCACCACCCATTATTACAAGCCCGACATTGTGGCTTGTGGAAGCACCTTTTCATTTTAATCTGCGCGTTATTTCTTTACTGCGTACTTACAATTCATGCAGCTCAGCAGATTAACACAATGGCACTGCACCACGTTGGCGCCCCTGAGAAATGTGTGGTAGTGATAATACTCGCAATGTCACAAAAGCTTTCTATTCTGCTCGGTCCAGCGTGGGCATAATGGACCGCTACTAACACCAAAGAATATTTCATAATTTCGCCGGTCACATTTATATGCTTGCGTGGGAAACCTGTACTTGCGATCACAATTTGCAAGTCCAAGCACTTCCTGTGCAGAAAGCTCATCAGTTGTGAAATGGAGCAGCCGCTGATGAATGTCCAGTCTTGTCAGATTTACTGCTGTTGCTGTGGGCTTCTTTCATACTTGATCAGCCAGCAGGATGTTTTCTGTACATGTTTACAACCATGCAATTAAGTTTGGTACGTGAATTGAAATAGGAGTTCCTTGATTGTTTTACCAGTTGACAGCTGAATGCTGAAGAGCTTGTGTAGGTGCAACACAGGCACTCTAGCGCCTGAAGCTTGTTTGATGTGTTATTTGTGCCTGTTACTAGTTGAAACCATTTGCTGTTCTGAACATTCATAATATACAGATCTGCAGGATGCAACCATGATGTTATTTACAAAATAAAGGTTGTGTTTGATGAAAATGTGTGTACATGTATTTAGGCAAAACATGACATTTATTGGGCTTGGAAGAATCTGTGAACCAGTCACAGTGCATTTGGTTTGTTTATTCGCGGCAGTTACACATGAGCATGTAGAATAGGGCTTAAATTAGGCGAAGTTGCTGTCTGGTGTCCGGATGTCGTCGATTTTGAGGATCATCTTCACCAGCTGTGTGGCCAAGCTGATCTGCTGCTTCTTGCTCGTCAAAGTCTCAATCACATGCTGCTCCTTCATGTCTGTTAAAGAAGAAAGTAAGCACATCATCAAGAGCGGAGGGGGGAGTACAGGAGAGCTGCAGGAAAATATTCAAAATTAAATTTGTATTGGTTTACACCACAATGGTAAAAGTTGCCTACAAAATGTTGAAAGTATGGAAACTGCAAAGAGCAAGAGATTTGTTTTGAGAAAATTGTGAAAAGGGGACCTTGCACTCAGAACTCAATCACTGAACGCATCATGCATCTGCATGCAGATTAAAAATTGCTGTTTGATAAGATGCTGTGGGCCTACCACTTCGGCTTAGGACTGTTCACACGAATAAATTTTAAAGCTAAAGCTTCACTACTCCCCTCCACAGCTTTGCTGTGTGAGCGAGTTTGACGCTGAACTGAGGAGAAACCACGTGACAGCTATGACGTCACTCAGCCGCTGAAACCGAGCGCTCGTCTCTGCCTACCGTAAAAACCAAAATACAGGTCTTTCTTTCAATAAACCATGGTGAAAAGTCGACCCCCGTCTTATGTACCAGTCATTGGCAGAAAAACTACGGAAGTCTTGCAACAATGGGCGGCTGAAGTCGACAGCCTCAATCGCCATCCCTTCCCCGGCTGCTGCGGCTGCCCCAACCTGGACCATCACCAGCCGCCAACGCGACCCTCAGGTCGTCGCCGGACTTCGTGGCGACGACGTCGACGACTGGCTCGACAACTACACCAGGGTCAGCACGTGGCTACCGTGGCTCCGTGTCCTCCAGCAGCAGCAGTGCCGCCATTTTCCGTTTCCGTAGGTGCGAAGTGGAAGCAGACGACAATTTACCGTTGCCTCAAAAAAAAAAAAAAAAACAATGGAGTACGCGGAAGCTCACGGGAACCTGGCAGCACAGTGCGAATTTGGAGTATCTGAAAAGAGCATTCAGTACTAGCGGAGGCAGAAGCTGCGTATTACAACTTGCAGCAACCAGGAAAAAACATTTCGTGGGCAGACCGCAGCGTATCGAGAATTGGAAGGAAAGGTTTTGCTGCGTGCAAGATCGCTGCCTGTGACTGCCGAATGCATCCGCGTGAAAGCGGTAGAGATCGCGCGTGCCTCTAGACTCACGAGAGCGCAATTCAAAGGCTGGCCATCCTGGGTGCGGCGATTCATGAAGAGGAAGGGCTTTGCTCTATGGCGCCGTACTTGCGTGTGCCAGAAACAAATACGAGGGTCGATGGGTGCGCGATATTGTTAAAAAATTGGCCAGGTGTACATACGAGCAGGATTTAAATGAAAATAAATACTGTCACCATTGTGCAACCTGTCGAGTCGCATTTGTTTCAAGGTAAGGGTGTCTTTCGGTACTTTTTCCACTGAAAAACATGTTTTTAATCTTTATAATTGGTTAGTTAGGGGGTCGACCTATAGTCCGGTTTTTACGGTAGTCATGCGACAACCATGACGCGATTCAACCGCAGCTACGCCTGAGCAGTGCGCTAGCTCTGTAGATAGCCTCCGCTGACTCTCGGCCTGTGCCAATGGACTGCAACAGCTCTCGACAATTTAACAACAGTCGCCATGGATGATCCTGGCAAGACGCCTCGTGAACTGTCTGTGTCTCGGAAGACCGCTGCCGAAGAATTAAACGTCGGTCATTACCACCAAGCAACCAAGTCTAGCAAAGGCTTAACGTTCAAGCTTTTGCCTTTACCTTTGCGCAATTTTTTGAAACGGCGCCAACCACATGCAACAAAGGCCAAATGAACCAATAAAACGAGCTGGTTTTGCCAAGTGATACCAGGCAGCCAATCTTGGGCCGAATTGGAGCTGGTTTTGAAATGTGAAGGCATAAAAAATTGGCATGTTTCAATGCATTTTCGAGAGTTCTTATGCAAAGACTGACATTCATTTATCTACAAAAAAAAAGTGCTAGTAACAAAGTAAAAGTAAAATAACAGTAAATTAACAAAATGACTCCCCCCCTCTGGTGATGTGCCGGCCCTGCAGACCCATGTCCCATTCATGGTCGCCCACAAACGTGTCCCATCCACATCAGTGTGCACAGCTCAAATGTGAAGCCGGACCATGGTTCGGGATGGAGGAGTTATGTTGCACCTCCAATATTCTGCACGGCAGCAACAAAACTGCCGTACAGTGTCTTTGGTGCACTTGGGTTAAGACAGAAGAGCCAGCCTTCAAGCTTGCCCCGTCTGCCCACTGACATCACCAGGGTAGGGGACATGAGGTGAGGTGTGTCGCCCTAATCGGTTGTGAGCTACTGCGAGCAGAGATTTCTTTTAAAATTATTTCCGAATTATAGGGTCCACGCAGAGCTTTCAAGTTTGACTCTAAATACCCACAAAGACCACCTCTACATGCACGGCTTAGTTCAGCTGATCATGCCAAACAAAGGTGAAAAGTAGAGGTAGCCCCAATATGAAATGGAATGCACTATCTGCATTCAACCAATGATTGACTACCTCATACATATAAGTGAGAAAAGCATACGTTTTCTTTAACTCTAAATAGTTTTCCTCTGGACAGATAATGCCAAAAAACGTTTTCAACTTCAGTGTAGAGCAAGCAGTTCCCTTTCATACTAGAGCTACATATCTGTACAGGTGGTCTTTGTGGGTATTAAGAGTCAAACTGGAAAGCTCTGCGTGGACCCTATAATTCGAAAATAATTAAATCTCTGCTCGCAGTAGCTTGCAACTGATTAGGGCGACACACCGCGCGTCCCCTACCCCAATGATGTCAGTGGGCAGAAAAGCCAGCCTTCAAGCTTGCCCCGTCTGCCCACTGACGTCACCAGGGTGGGGGACGTGCGGTGAGGTGTGTCGCCCTAATCGGTTGCGAGCTACTGTAAGCAGGGATTTATTTTAAATTATTTCCGAATTATAGGGTCCACGCAGAGCTTTCAAGTTTGTACCCACAAAGACCACCTCTACAGATCAGTTGCACTAGAAGAGGGCCATCAAAATTATTTCAGGGTCCCTTTAAATAGGCTCAACAGTAGAGAAATGTGCCAGGACTGTGCTGAAACACTGAATTGGAAAGATTTTTTCTATCCACTTTGGCAACACATCCTTACCAACACCATGGTTAACAGCATAGATGCTAAATCACGCGATACAGATCCTGCATGTAGTGCACACTGAACAGCAGCAGACGTACCAAGAACTGTGAACCTTCGTGCTGATGACAATCACTACTTTGTAGCCTTAGGTATACTGCACCACTGCTGGCACACCCCAGACAAGTCAACTGCAAACCATCAGCTATGCCGCACAGCAGCAGGGACAGGCCACAACCGAGCGAGGTTGAAGAGTAGCACTGACCGTTGGTGCCTTTGCCAAGGCAGTCAATGCCGAGGCAGGGGTTGTTCTCCTCAGCCTGGCGGGCCTTCACTTCAGTGAGCGTCTCGATGGGTGGCAAGCCAGAGTTCTCAGCCAGGGCCAGCGGCACGCTCTCCAGGGCATCCGCAAAGGCTCGGAACGGGTACTGCTCCAGTGTCGAGATCTAGGGGGTAGCACATGCCAGTGCCAGCTCAGGTCTCAACCCCACGCACACACTACTACCCAACATGCAGGTCACACTGACTGATCAATACTATGCTCAGCTGCAAAGAGGTAGCATTTCTCACAGCAGCATGACTGTACTGAGCCTCAGCCACACCCCAATTTGAAAACGAAAGGAGGCTTCATCCACCGGGTTTGCTTACGCTGTGATTCACCATATGCAGCAGCATGATGCCATGTTAGATCATGCATGTGTAGGGTTGTTTCACTACAGGTTTGGCTTGGTTTGGTTTATTGGGGTTTAACGTCCCAGAGCCACTCAGGCTATGAGGGACGCCGTAGTGGAGGACTACGGAAATTTCGGCTACCTGGGGTTCTTTAATGTGCACTGACATTGTACAGTAGACGGGCCTCCAGAATTTCGCCTCCTTTGAAACTCGATCGCTGCGGCCGGGATCGAAACACCGTCTTTCGGAACAGCAGCCGAGCGCCATAACCACGTAAACACCGCGGGGTCTGTTTCACTATGGGTGAATATGGAATCTGGCTCTAGCTATGGATCGGCCTTAAGGGGGGAACAGTGGTCTTAGACCTATCTTCCTTATTTTTAGTCCAGTCCTAATGAAACTGTACCACCTTGCTCAGTTTTTACAGTGATTTTAAATATAAAATTGCTGTTAATTAATTCATTACTTCCTAAGATAATTAATTTTAATTAGTCACTTATTAGTACCTCTGTACAGAAAAATGGCCCAATAAAATAATCTTTAACCCATGGCTACATTGTATGGTAAGTAAAGAGTGCAATAATCAAAGCAGTTTTTCCATTTTACCCTCATTAGTAATTTTACAGCACTTAGAATAACAGCAGTCAAAGTGAATATCATGCACCAGTAATGTTTGCAAAATTATAAATTCTTTAAGCGTGATTGAAGAATTATGCTTCGATTACTGCATGCATTGTGCCTTCAGCTTCCCGTAGCAAACAATACATGTCTAGCTGTCCTAGACGTTAAGATATATATTGATGTACTAAGACATCCAGGTGTCCAAAATTTTCATGGTGTTAAATCGCCTGCTCCTGCACAAATTGAGCTCCCACAGTGATCTAAAATTAATATTATGGTCAAAATACTGATTTCCTGGAGGAGAAAACTGGTAGAGTTTAAGAATAAAGCTATAGGCTCCAAAAATGTCATCTTTAAAAAATGGACTTTTGGGTCATTTTTTGGTCCCAAAGACCAGTGTCCCCCTTTAAGGGGGGAGACTGCTCTTAAAGAAAAAAATTTTGTTTCTGCACCAAATTTAATCAAATTGCACACCCATGACTAGTTTTTCATGCTGATTCCAAAAATATCATTGGTTTCATGATAGGATCAGTAGTTATTGAGATACACTTAATTACACCCTCCTCACTAATAAGAACAATTAAGAGAAAAAACACATTAGAAAGTTTATAAATTGCACTTGGTTGGGTTCTAGAAACAGAAATGAATACAATGTTGGAAACAGTTTTTTAATTTTACTATCATAAGTAGTTTTTAAAGACATTGAAACTCAAGGTACAAATAGTGCCTAACTTGCAATCAGAAACTAGAGCAAATTAAAAAATTTCTGAACCTTAATTACAAATTCTACTCCCAACATTGTGTAGACTACACATATGGCTACTTGCTAAAAAAATAATTATGGTTCTATCTGCCATAGCTGCTGAGATATGCTAGTTTGGGACATGCTACGAGTCCAAAATTTCCATTTTGAGAAAAACAGCAAAAACAAACGAAGTGGTGTTTATGGCAAAGTACTTCAAATTTATTTATATACTGGCATCAGCAGACACTTAATAACCTCCTGGAAGGTAGTCTGTCTGACCAGAGTTATTAAAATGGCGCTTTTTGAGTGAGCGCTGAAGATTTTCTGCAGATTTGCGCTTCTGCACAGATGCTGTTTTTCTTTGATGATCTTTTTCCCGCATACGCTTGGTTGTCTGGGGGCTAGGCGTTAGGCTGAGCTCTTGCAGTATACGTGCAGCAGTTCTTTCGCTCCCTGCATTGAATTTCATCACTGCTTCAGCCACAGCAGCCTGCACTGTGAAGAGAGAGGCATGTCTTTCCTTTCTAGCAAGGGACCATATCATCGAATGCAAGCTCTCATTGTTGTTTTGCGTTTTGCCTCGTTGGCATCGTTCTAGCAGCCTCCTGTCTGAAAGCCTTTGATATACAGGCAGTAAGGCATTGCAGACATGAGGAGGTAGACTGTACCGGTGAGGTGGCATTGCTTCGCCTCTGGCCTCTGCTGCATTCTGCCGGCACCAAGAATCGGGGCCTGTCGGACAGAGGCTGTGGTTTGAAGTGGAGTCGTTAGACGTCACATGATGGTAGGTGGCCATCACAGCTTTATGCGTGGCCTCCACATCACCTGTATGGGATTTGAGTGCCCACGAATAATATGAGCTCAATTTTGCGATTAAATCTAGCGTGAGCTTGCCTCTCCCACCAAGTGATTCTCCAGCAGCACCTTTCTGTTTGGTAACCATGTTGCGCAAAGCAGTGCCCATGCGTTTCTGCACATGGTTTACACAATCCTCCTTATGGATTTCAATATATCCATAGACTTCAGCTTCTTGCAAAGCAGGGAACGTGCGACTGTCCCCGTCAGACAGCACTGTAGTATAACGGAGCTTGTGTTGCTGCAGGGAACGCTGAAATAAAATGAGGGCAGCCTCAACCTCCATTTCACCAGCCTTCTTGCTTGTGTTTTTTTGGCAGATGTGGCTCTGCTTCCACGATGGGTACGTTGGGTCGTCTTCTTTGGGGCCCTGCTCACAGCCGGCGCAAAAATTGCTGAGAACAACAAAGTCAAGAACAAGCCCAGTGAACAGTTCAATCACAGTTCCGACGCCGATGTGCGACGAATGCCCGCGTGTCATCAATGAGCCGTCGAATGACACCGCGATGTTGCCCGGATTCCCGAAATTCAACCCTGTATAAACTTCCCGAACTGCTCGCGCACAGTCCGAAGCCAACTTCTGAGCCGCACGGTCCACCGCGGGTGTCAACTTTGTCTTGACGTATTTCTGCCAAGTTTTCGAATGGAGACCGCGGTGGGAAATATTCATCACCGAAAATATATCATTCAACGCGGCACGCTGGTTACTTGTTGACTGCATTGCGCGCGCGGCGAGAATGTTCACCACGAACGGGCTCACTGTCTGGGCGGTCTCCACACGCGGCGAACTCCATCGAGATGACACGTCGCCACAGTTCTCGCATGTCAGGGTCAACTTAACGGCGAGGCCATACTCTCTGTCAGATTTTTCAATCAACACGTCGCCGTTGCATACTTTGCACTTCACTGACGACAGCATCTCGTTCACCAAGCGCAAGCTGACGATGGAGAAGGTGTCGCCGGGTGGGGCAGTTGCGGCGTCTCCCATTGCACCGAAGAATGCTGCCTTTCGCTCTGTTGCTGCCGCTGATGCCATCTCCTGAAGTTTCTCCTGGGCTTTTTTGTCCCTTTCTTCTATCTCGGAAGGTTGCAGCATTCGGGTATCGCGACGAACACGGCCGCTGCCCGATGAGGCTTCCGCGACCGGCGGCGCCGTTAGGCCTAGCTCGGTCGGCACCTCCCGATCCGCTGGCGGAGGTGTACCCACGGTGCCTGTGGTGTCCGCGGTGCTCGAGGTGACCGTGGCGCTCTTCTTGAGGTTGTTAATGAGCGATTTTTTCCTCTTTTTTCCATATCTGTGCGTCGTGCTGAACTTTGGCGCCGGCGTTGACATCGTCGCGAGAAGCACCAGCGAACACACCTTGACAAAATGGCTACCGCTTGGGCTCAACAGACGCTTCCAGCAGACGACACGAGGCCCTTCAGCCAATCAGATAGCAGCTTTCAGTCACGTGCACCGACTAGCGAATAGCATCGCGCGTTGCGACTGCTTTTTGGCGGCATTTTCTCCCTCATCCAATAAGCATAAAGGAGCAGGAACTGCGCGAAATTTAAAATGAAAAGCAGCTCTTCCAAACGAGACCAAGATGGCCGCGATCGCTGCAGTGAAACGATAATAGCATGTCTCGGAAAAAGCCCCGTTATTGCGCGAAAATTTGCCAAGAGCGAGCTCGGATCGAAGTTTTATACTCCTTTTACAGCCCAAATATTGGCTCTAGAGATTATTGAAAAATCGATTTTTTCGCGATTTTTTCGCCTCTAAGAGCCGTCTCCCCCCTTAACTAGAATCGTGGCACCTGTCAAGCCAACCAAAACCACCTCTTTGCAGCTAATATGCCATGTGGTTGGGTCAGTGGCCAATGTCATTCAAAGGCAGCCAAGGCACGTCTGGCCCACCCAGAGAACCTGAGCAGGCCATCCCACCAAACGGCCCACCTCCTAGAATGGATTAGGCTGTCATCACTCCACACCACAAGAAGCTGTACCTTACCACCGGGCCAGAACCAGTGCTCTCACCTTGTCCGCCTGCGCCCCAACAGCCAGAGCACAAGAGATTTCCGCAGCACCACCACCATAGACGATGCGGTTGTCCTTCACAAGGTTCCGGATCACACACAGAGCATCATGCAGGCTCCGCTTGGCCTCCTCGACAATCTGCACGACACCGCAGGACATCTGTTTAGCAGCCCGCACACACCGAGTGCGGGAGCCCAGACTTGTGAAGTGCAAGAACTCTTCACATTCTAGTTTGTCATGCACAAAAGTGTCCCATCCACATCAGTGTGCACAGCTCAAATGTGAAGCCAGACCATGGTTCGGGATGGAAGAGTTATGTTGCACCTCTGATGTTCTGCACAGCGGTGACAAAACTGCTGTGCAGTGTCTTCGGTGCACACGAGGTAGGAGGGCAAAGGACTGGTGTAAGCTCATTTTCAAAGCCCTAGTCATCTCAAGCATGTACCAGCGCACAGCATATTGCAACAAGTGAAGCAAATTCATGGCAGCATTTAGCTTAAAGCGGTCCCGAAACACATAATCAATGCGTCGTTTTGCCTCTTGGTTGCATAGAACGAGTTATAGTGATGCTATTGGGATCGGTCGTACTGCCTATACTCCAGTTTTTAATTAGCTCGCAAAAACAAATTCATGGCGCTGACGGTGTCACCATACAGTGGCGGTTTTAGCAGTGGATATGACATCACTTGGTGGAAGATTGATTGGACAAACAGTAAATACAGTCGAGCCCACATATAACGAACTTTCGCTTATAACGAACGAGACCTGTGCGACCGTCAATACATTGTTTCAATGGCACAAAATCACACATATAACGAACGTCATTAAGCCCTGCTGATCGGTTACAGCGAACGGACGGCGTAAACCTGGTGCCGCGATGCGAGATAACCTGCCTCCGACCCCTTTCTCCCAGCGCGTGGTATGTTTTCCCGAGCCTCATCGCAGGCAAACTGCCCGCTCCGTTTCAGGCCACTCTAAAGCGAGCTACCCTTTCCCCGTCGACGCGCTTTCCAAGATCGCCCTCCCACCCCTCCTCGCAACTTCGCTCCCATCTGCTCACTTTCTCGCAAATCCGCACGCGGCCTCCGCGATCAACCGAGCCACCGCCGGTGCCGATCGCAGAGGCCACGCTTTGTGAAGCAGGCCTTCCGTGGGAGCCAAGAGGTGGCTGCACTGACGCTAAGGGACGCCCCTCATTGGTCTCTCCACTGGCGCTATGCGTCTATACCTTTAGCTTGACTGGCTTGACTACCGCCTGTGCACGTTGCACATCTACCCCATCGCGGGCTTTTGTCACTCTTGTTGCGGTGCGGACGTTTCATTGGCTTCGTTCAAATCTCGGGCCCTGGTTGTAATTCGGGATGGCGGACGGGAACACCGTGCCCATTTCCATTGCATTCAGCAGTAGAGATGATGAAAGCGACCTGGCGGTGCTGGCGAGCGGAACTGCTTCTGCAAGGCTGGCTTCGTCGACACAGTGTCTGATACCGAGCTGTTTCGGAAGATGACCAGCCCAGCGGCGATTTGTGGCAGCGCGTCGTCGACTCTGACATGGGAAGTCATGACATTGGCTGGAATGATTTTATTTCTGTCGATGACGACACCGCGGAACCGTGCACGAATGCGGGAACAGTTTCTGAAGTGCAGGACGAGAGTGACGTGGAGGAATCAGATGAGGATGAAACTTCGGAGCCAGCACCTATAAGTGCGCCTGTAGCAATGAGCTACATAGAGAGCTTCAGACAACTTGTCTGCCAAGGGCCTGGGAGATAGCACGCTTCTGCTTTAAATAAACTGGAAACCTCCCTCATCGGATCTGCGCTGCAAAAACAGACGCCCATCACGGATTTTTTCACAAAGAAAAAATGTGTTTTGACAAGCAACTGTCTTTAAAGCTGTGATCCACCTACTACGAACTTTGGGATATAATGAACGGACGCCGCGTGACGCTCACGTTTGTTATAAGCGGGCGCGACTGTATACTGCAAATTTGGTTTAACTAAAAATACATTTTGTTAAGTTTTTGTGTTTTATATAACATCAACAAAGCCTACTTGTTTGCCTTAGATAAAAGCACTGTAAAGCAAGTAAAACAAAAATGCACCACCAGAGGCTCTGGCTACTTTTTGCATCGAAGGACTTTGTGTGTCTCTCTGAACATCCTACGACCTAACACACAACACTTATTGCTACTCTTTATGTATCTGAGAACGGCTTTGCAGAATCAATCGGATCGAGCCATTGCACTTTTTAAGCTTTCGTTTTGGTCCCAAGGAAGCATGCAAAGAAAAATGCTGTTTGTTTCACATTTAGCTAAGCGCATCGTCAGCTTGTGGAGGATCACTGGGTGGTGGCACCAGATGGCACCACGTTCCCGTCAACAGTGCGCGCTAGGAGCGACGGGCGATGGTAGGCGGTAAGCAGTAGCGGTACACGCTATGCTAAACGTGTCTGATATCTTGAGCAGGCCGTCACACCGTCGCAGTATCTCACACTTGAATTCGGATCTAGTTCGGATCCATAAGTCAGGGAACGTCACTGGTCAGTGCTCCCTTCTGCGCCGTTGACGTGACAGTGAAGCTCGCAGGGTCAGCTAGGTGTTCACATGGTTAATGCAACCATGCAAACGGCGCTGCCAGCCTTGGCATGAACGAGTTACAAAGAACAGGCAACCATGGAGTGCAAACTTCCGCCACGTGCTCAGATAGGCTGTTTTGATTGGTCCCCCCCAAGTGTAGTCATTGGGAGAGTGAAATGGGAATGGGAAGCTGCATGAAAATAGAGTTGAGGGCGGCAGCATATTGTTTGCTTGTATTTTGATATTTCATTTAATAGCTCCCGTTCCCATGCATCAAATCTTGCAATTCTTTTTGAGTCAGCATCTGTGTGACAAAGAATCCATCTGAAGTGTAACCAGCATCCGTTCAAGCAGTGTTTCGCAGCCCCTTTAACTAATGCCTCAAAAGAATCAGTCCGGCTCGGCACCACTTATTCCTGCATCATGCTACAAAAAGTAAGGAAGGTGAACAAGGTCTCTGACAAAAACACACAGGCCACCAAGGTTCTGACTAGCCACACAGTGAAGCTCCTATAGCACCCAAAAAAAAAAAAACCTCATAAGCTCCAGATGTTTGCAGAACCAGTGGTACACAAAGCAAGCCATACCAAACAGCCCAGGAGTAAAACTAATCGCTGGAATATTTTAGGCAAAGGCTGTACATTAACTTTCCAAAATTAAAGCCTTCCATAATAGTGGGAAGGTCAAACTTTACTTTTGTTGCTTATCCATACCATTTCCTGGCATGCACCCCATACAAACAGGCAGCTCACCATTTTGTTGCCTCCTCGGATGAAAATGGTGACCGCCCGAGAGTTGGGACACTCTTCAATGACCAGCATGCGGTCTTTTGTTGTACCAAAGGACAGCTCTCGAACCACACCAGCTGACCCGAGCTTGTCCGCACTCAGCTCACAGAACCGCGGCACAATGCGACCACCTGTTGCGATTGCAATCAGCTGCAGAGAGAGAACAAGATAAGAAGCGCTATGTAAACTCTAGACAATAAGCACAAACAATTTGTGCAAAATGAAAGGACCATGTTCTGTGCAAATAAGCCCCACTGCACTGATTTTCCAAAGTCCCTCAAGGTGGGTGTAGCTGATACCATGCCATTCACCTTAAGAGGTGTTTCTTGAATACATACATGTTAAGCCATTAACCCTCAATACATTGAGGTTGCTTGCACATCCTCTGCTTTTTCATGCAGATTTTGCAATCAGTTTTATATATACAGTAAAATCTCATTACAACGAACATCACATTAACGAAATTTTCAGATTTACGATTTTTGTTTAAATCGCCGCCAAAATGCCTATATTGTCAATGTAAAAAACTTTCAGTACTACGGATTTCTGAGTACCAAATATTTCAGAATAGCGTATGTAATTTAATGTCGCAATCGCCGCAAGACACTTCGTTACTATGAAGTTCCGTACCAAATCCCTGAAGCTGACGCCTATCATCATCATCCGAAGCAGCAGCGATGTGCTGGGGAACCCGTTGCAACGAATACAGCCCCAGCAGCATTGGCATGAACGCAAGTGTCGCGTCATCAACGCGAGTGTCGTGTTGAATAAATATAGGCTAGGTGGCGCAAGCTGCCGCCCGATACAAGAGTTAAGGCCATTATCATCCATCCATCATCCAGCGTGTGGTCGCATACTGTGCTGTAGCCGTAAGCCTGAATATTCAGTGCAGTGTCACCACGTTGACAGCGAACGGTAGGATCTGCAAAGTTATCGGCGCTGTGATTGTGTTGTGCATTAGCTTTGCTGACAATGAGTTCTCCTGGCCCCCGCATTAAAAAGAAGCGACGCCAGTTTTCGCTTAAAGAAAAAGTGGACATTCTGTCGCAGCTGAATGCTGGAAAAAAGCAAGTGGACTTGTGCAGGGACCTTGACATCACATCGTCAACAATAGCAACGATGCTCAAAGATCGGGACAAGATCATAAAACTACATCGAGAGTCGCAGCTGGCTCCCTCAAGAAAACGTCTGTGGCTGGGCAACTACCGTGGATAGTGACAGCGCGGCGGCTAGATCTGCGAAGCTTACCACCAAAGACATTGTGAATCAAGTGTGTGAGCGAGAAGAACGTAGTAGTGACGAAGACAATGCCGACACTGGATCAGCGCACGAAGAGGAAGAGATTGTTTCCGGCTCGTATGTCCTAGTCTTTCTAGAGAAGACCCGATCATTCCTCGGGCGCTGCAAAGATGTCCCCAATGACGTGCACAGGAAGGCCGAGGATGTGGAGGCGTTCGTCCTGCAGCGCTTGTCGTCTACTCGCCAGAAGAAGATAACAGACTTCTTCAAGCAATAAATTGTAGTTACCGTAAAAACCCGCGTATAGTACGAGGTTTTTTCCTATTATTAGCACCTCAAATTTCCGCCTCGTATTATTTGCGGATCCGAACAAAAATTTGTTTTGCTCGAAGTTTTGGTTTCGTTATTGCCGCGTGGTTACGGCTTGGCTTTGTTATTGATTTGTGGCTACGGCTTGGCTTCGTTACCCGTGACGGCGTGGCTAGGGCTAGCGTGGCCTTCCTGACAGCGTACGCGCCGACGCATAAACCACGCTTCGCGAAGGGAAGGTTCTTTTTTTCTGCCGTGGAGGAGCACGATGTCAGGGCCACGAAAACAGTATTCGGCTGCTTTCAAGAGAAAGGCTATTTTAGTTGCCGAGAACATCGGCAACAGTGCGGCCGGGAGGCAGTTCGGCGTCACCGAGGGAAGCATCCGCGGATGGCGGCGACAAAAGGAAGCACTTTTCGCCTGCAGCGGAACGCGAAGAAGCTTTCGCGGCCCGAAGAATGGGTCATACCCAGAAATTGAACTGGCCCTGACGGAGTTCGTAAGAGAACAGCGAGCCGCACATCTACCTGTGAGCGTGGAGCTCATGCAGGTAAAAGCTAGGGAGCTTGCTAGAGGAAAAGGTATTCCAAGCACCGCCTTCAAAGCGAGCAAGCACTGGATATAATGGTACATGTGCCGTGCTGGGTTTTCGTTACGGCGGCGAACGTCGATTTCCCAAAAACTGCCCGAATCGTTTGAAGAGCTGCTGGTGGCTTTTCAGCGCCACATTATTTCTTTACGGAAGTCCAAGAACTTTCAGCTAGGGTAAATAGGCAACGCTGACCAAACGCCAGTTTATCTGGACATGCCATCACCCCTCACAGTGCACGAAAAGGGTTCCAAACAAGTTTGCGTCCGGTCTACCGGCAACGAGAAGACTCGGGTTACGGTCATGCTATCGTGCACAGCAGACGGCCACAAGCTCCCACCCTATGTCGTGTTCAAACGCAAAACAATGCCGAAAGGTGAGGAGCTGCCAAAGAATGTTATCGTGAGATACCACGAGAAAGGTTGGATGAACGAGGGTCTTGTCCTTGACTGGGTGAAGTCCGTGTGGTGTAGGCGGCCCGGTGCACTATTGTCCTTCCCATCGATCCTCGTGCTGGACGCGTTTCGCTGCCATTTGGCCGACTCGGTCAAGAGAGTGTTACGCGATTGCGGCACTGAACTTGTCGTCATCCCAGGCGGAATGACTTCCCAGCTGCAGCCACTTGACGTTTGCGTAAACAAGCCTTTCAAGGACGCGGTCAAGCGGTACTACGCTGAGTGGATGCGCTCAGGTGAGCCTGCAGTGACGCCGACTGGGCGGCTGAAGCGGGCATCGCCAGCCACGCTGTGCAAGTGGATTGTGGACGCGTGGGCGAGCATTCCTGCGGACCTTGTGCGTCGGTCTTTCAAAAAGTGTGGCATATCAAACGCCCTCGATGGCGCAGAAGATGAGTGCCTGTGGGAAGATTTGTCTGACAAAGAAATCTCCGAAGAAAGCGCTGTTGAGGATGAGAGCGATTGAAGTGCGGTGTCCGATTGCAATAAATGCCTTTCTTCGTGCTTACCTGGTTTACCTCACTCGTATTATACGCGGATAAATATTTTTTTCTATTTCGCGTCTAAAATTTCACCTCGTATTATATTCGGGTTCGTATTATACGCGGGTTTTTACGGTAAACTGTGCCCAGCATTATCTTTTATTATTTACTTACCAACACGTAAATCTGCTGCAAAGGTACGTAATTTTAGTCCTTGTGATGCATTACTAACATGAAAACAATGGTTTTTCAGTACTACGATATTTCAAAATAACGAATTAAATTCGGCGGTCCCGTGAGGTTCGTTGTAACGAGATTTTACTGTATTTCCTTTACTCCATTCCTGGTGCCCTGTGCATTCTTGGAAAAAATGACGCCCCAATCCCTCAAGTACTCATCTGGAAAATCGTGGTGCTTCAATGTTACAATTTTCAACCATTATGACATGTTGCATGAAATTTTGTGCATGCCCTAATAAATAATTCCTGGTGCTCTGAAATGTAAGTAATCCTGACTGTTGAGTTCTTGAAGCCTGCATATACTATTTAGGCAAAAAAGAAGCTTTCTTGAAAGAGAAATGACGAGTGATGCTTGAAAGAGTCTAGAGCATTGAAGTGTGAAATCGTACCCAGTACCATACCATTTACGCGTAAGGATTTTGACCGCTGATATCGCAGTGCGAACTCAAGCAAGGTCAGATGTTTTCTAAGGCGCATACCTCAATCTCTGGCCCTCCAACCCAGCGAACAGCTGGCAGCTGCTTCTGCAGCAGCAAGTGGTTGGCCTCGTCGTCAAAACCCCACTGGCAGATGACCAGGTTTGCACCGGCTGCCTTCACTTGCTCCACCATCAGGTCAAACTGCTCCCGCTCATAGCGCCTCAGGGCTTCAAACTCCTCAGCTGAGCTGACGTCCAGCTTGTGCTTTGTCTTTGGCTTTGGCGGCTCAAACGGGCATGTCAGGATTGCCAGCTTCGCATTACGCACCTCCTGCAACAACATGAGAAACCACCATCAGTGATACAAGTGGCTGTGAGCAATGGTTAACAAACTGGCCACAACACGGGGCATGTAAAGAGCTGGCACCAAATGATCACAAGTGGTGCATCGACAATTGAGGGTTACAAACAGTGCAGGCACAAATACATTTTCTCCACATACCACTTGGGTGGAAGCAGTGAACATGTGCACCCATCCACACCCCTCGCCAGAGGTCATATGATGGTGCACAGCCCTCAGCAGTCTCTAAAGCAGGCAAAATGCTATGCCCTTATCATCCCAAAGGCCTTACCAAACAATTAAAATGGCAACGCATAACAGTGCGAAGGGGAAAAAAAAAAAAGAAAACCTCCCTCCATTAGCTGCTATTCCAGTGCAATGCCCGACAAGTTTGATAGAATGAAATGAAAGCACATACAGTAAAACCCCATTAACTCGAAGTTATCGGGACTGCAAAAAAAAAAAATTGATTTAACCGAGTAAAGCATGAAATCGGACACAGGCTAAAAACTAGAGGCGACACTTAAGCTCCACCTTAAGAGTATGACGCGATAGCATAATTAATATCCATATGCAGAAGGTCATTCCCTACTTTACATTCATAGATCCCTGGCGCAGTGGTGCGACGGCACTGCCCTGCGATGGCAGGTGCTCCCAGCGGTGGGCCTTTAGCAGCCCAGGTTGATCTTCCAGGGCGACCAATCATTAATTTACACTGCCACCTGCCACAGTGGGCAGGTTGTGATGACGCCGCAAGGTCACGTGATGTGACCTAGGTGGCCCACCTGCCTCCTAGGTTGCTCTCTGGGCACCACCTGCCAATCATGCATGCTCGTGATTTTTTGCTCAACGCTGACACTGGACTTTCTCGACAACGGAGCCTTTAACGCTGACCCATTAAAATTTTCCTGCAGGAACACAGCACCTTTACTGGACAAACCTTGTGACTACTAATGTAAAAATAGAGCTGCTGGTAGCCTATTTCCCCAACCATGGCACACCACAGGGAAGGAACTGTGCAGAGCAGCGCGACGTGCAGTCAATCTGTTTTGGGCACAAAGCATGAATGGTTACGTCGCAGGACATGCATTGGCACTGCTAGGTGTGGGAGGTGCTTTAATACAGCACCTCCCCTAGCTGCCTTGATAAGTGCAGAGAGCACGCGACTTTGAAAATAGTCTCCTCTACTGCGTTGCAGTGAAGCATGCCTTCTCAGCAGGTGTGCAGTATGGCACCTGTGGACTGCATCGTGGGCTGGTTTTGTTTGGTTTTTTGCTGGGAGTACTGGGGCTAGGGCACTTTACCTATCAAGTATCAGCACTACTCTGTGGCCTCATGGCTTTGAAAGGCTATGGCTTCACCGGGTTAGCGCTGAAACCGAGATTTGGCATCACAGTTCACCAGAACTTATAACTAAAGGGAGGGCCTGGTCGTGAAAAAAAAAAAATTAACGTATTAACATTCTTAACAATGGCCCAGCTTCTAACGCTGGATGTCTCTTGTATGAAGCCAATGAATTTATAGATAGGCACAGCTGATATTGCTCATTTGGAGCTATACTTTGTGCCACTGCACGCAGCATTCTCCTACCGTGGACACCACAGGGCACTCCGTGATGCTCAACAGTATTTCAGGAAGTGTAAGCAACTGAATCCACCTACATTTATTTCATGTACCACCTGTAGCTTGGATGCAAAAGGCTCGAAATGCAGGTTTCGTTTTGCGCCGTCAAGTGTTCAGTATTGTTATGGTAACATAAGTGGACGATCTACTGAAAGACAAGGGTCCTCACCTTGGGCATCTGTGGGTGGCTGAAGTCCTTGTCGACAAGCACACCCCTGACAAGCAGAGAGTCCTCCAGCTTGCCTCCCTCTTTCCCCTCAACCTTGATCAGCTCAAAGTTGACATCCCCGCGATCCAGCTGAGCCACCGAGAGCACTGCCTCGACCGCAATCTCAGCGAACTGCCGGTGGCACTTGTTCACAATTTTGGAGCCCAGTGTAGTCATGGCTGTCTGGATCAGGGGTTCCTTGTCGTCCCTTGACACAGAGAAGCTTTCCGCTATCTGGTCCAAGTGGGCCAATGCGCAACGAGCAGCCATCTCGAAGCCGTCCGCAATGCGTATCGGGTGGATGCCCCGGTCAAGAAGCTGCTCCGCCTGCTCCAGCAGGGCTCCTGCCAACACTGCAAAAGACCAGAGGCCCTGCCAATGAGTGTGCAGCACAGCAATAACCACCTGTCACCCTCTCAAATGGGGCTCCACCACTGCAAAGCTAAATATCTACTGAACACACAGACCCAGGCTTGAATATTAAAAATAATGGTGAACGAAAATAAAGCACAAAAGTCCTGCAACACAAGTGCATTCCATGCCAATTACATACAGAGAGGATATTTTTAGGGAAGTACAGGCTCACATCAAACTCTGAATGGAACGAAAATCAGTTTGGATTACGCAAAGTTCATATTAATGGAAGTCTTTTTAACACTCTTGATGTGAGACCGAAGAGAGTGAATATACCTCATGTTTAAAAGAGTTTGAATTAACAAAGTGCACACTGTTACAAACCGAATTGAAAAAAAAAAAAAAAAACTGGCAAGCAAATATGTTGACATTCGTACATTTTCTACACAACGGGAACTACTCATTACTAACAACTTGTCAGGAAAAAGTCCAAATTAAAGGAAAGAAGCAGCCATGCTATAAAACATTTTTACATTTATTGAACAAGCATTATGCTGTGGCTGTGGAGGTCACCAAGCAACAAGCACAATGGTTCTGGTCCTGCCCTTGCTGAATGAAAGGCGAAAATTGCACTCACAACTCTGAACGAAATGAAGCACTTGTACGTGCCATTCTACCCGCTGGCAAACACATAGGAGAGTTCACCAGCGACAACCTTTAAGCACGCTTCTACACTTTGATTTCACACGATGTCTGCCCCCGACTGGACCAGGCACAAGGCCAGCTGGGATCAAATCGTGTACATAGACTGAGCAGCAAAATAGGCATGCACCAAAAGGCAATAAATATTTCACTTTAAGAGGCAAAGTCAGCTACTTAAGTCAGCGCTACTTTTAATCATGAACGTTATCCAACTCGCCCAACTTTCGGCTTTACTCAACTTTTCTTCTACTCCTGGATTGTCTTGATGAGGATGCATGGAATGTCTTTTATGACATAATCCGCATCATCACCTTCCTTATCAGCAAATACCGACTGATGGGCACTGAAGCACATTTCAGCATGTTGGAAACCACACACATCGCACGTCAAAACCGGGCGATTGGATGTGCATTGCATGCAGCACTAGCAGCACACTCCCTATACCCGGGGGAATGTTCTACTGGCTTGTTGTTTGCCCCCAAACACACAATGCCTCCAACATCAGACATTGCACAAGCCATTAGCTATGCTAGGATTGCAAGCTCTGTGAACAAAGCCTAGCTTTTCCCCACCCAAGCTAGGGAGCTCCGACAAATTCCAGCACAGAGCTCTAGCATTCAATTGTACACACGTGCAGCATGACGTGCGCAGGTGCATGCTGCAACACCTCCTAGAGTGTGAAGAAAAAAAAAAAAAGCCAACTTACCAACAACACCTGTAGTTCCATCGCCAATCTCATCATCTTGAGACTGCGAAAGCTGCACCAACAGCTTTGCGATCTGGTGCTCCACATCCATCATCTTCAGGATGGTCGCACCATCATTGGTCACAGTGACATCCCCATCTGAGGAAACCATCATCTTGTCCAGGCCTGCAATTAAGGAATTGGAATGTGAGGTGCAACATCCCGAACCAACACATGTGCTATAAGGGACGTCCTAGTGGAGGGCTCAGGATTAATTTACACCAACTGGAGGCCTCTAACTTGTGCTGACATTACACAGCATATGGGCATGCATTTGCCTCCATCAAAATTTTTTTAAAAATTAATCACATCACGCCATGCTTGGAATTGAAAAGAACACACTTTCTATTGAGTGCACCATTCTGCAATGCGAAACATGTACTAAATTCGGCAATTTTCAAAAGTGAACCCAACAGGCAGCTGCCAACACTACAACTGAAAAAGAACACTGAGAGCAACAACATTCAATTTTTGCTCAGAAAATTTTTATTTGGCACTTTGCATCTCTGCACAAGGCCCTGCTTAAGAACTCTGAACTCCAACTTGAGTAATCAGATGTGAATAACAGGAGCCAAGCTAATGTGCAAGAGGCCTTGATGATTGAGTTAACATTTCTGCATAGGTCTATGCAATCCAAATAAATATTCATTTTAACCTACCTGCTGTACATTTGTTAACTGCAATCTTACTTGCAATAGGGAATAACTAACAAGTAGAAAGATGATGAGCAGCACAACATCACACTACTTATCTGCTATATGCCCGAGAACCTCAGCCGGGTCGTATTTCTGATGCCAGCCATCAGAACCAACAGTGGTTGATTTGTTGCACTCATGGTCAAATATGAGTTGCCACGAAAGTTCAACAAGCCCAATCTGCTACACTTGTGTACAAGTAAACAATGTTGAATAAAACAAAACTGCAATCATGACAAGAAAACAGGATGGCAAGTGCCAAGGTACAGTGGCAGTGGACAAAAAGCGAGAGACTGCAACCAGGGACCCAAGGCTGACGCCACACTGCCACGATCAGGTTCCTGTACCTTTAACAAGGAGCAGAAAGAACGGGAAGACGAGTTGCATCATTTAATGCCTCTCCACACCACACTTGGATGCAGATTAATTCTGATTGCCTCAAAATGTTTCACACACAAATATATTGCATGGATATTTCCACTCTCTCTCTCTCTCTGCCTCTGTCAAGGTTCGGCCACCACAGCTGGCAGCCAAGCTGTGAACTCATGCTCTAACAAGGAAAGGAGGGTAGTATACCTTTTGGGCCTAGAGATGTCTTGATGATGTTGGCCACGGCCTTTGCGGCCAGGATGTGCGACTGAAAGCAACAGAGTCTGCGTGAGGAACGCTGTCTACTTGCCACAACTAATGCCAAGCAATTTGGCTAGTTCCAGCGCAAACTATATGAACTTTTTGAAAATTCGATAGGCTTTTTCCGGCATTTGTTGTAAAACCATTTTTTGTTTGTTTTTGAAATATTTTCTATGGGTGCTTTAATGACCTTGATTCAGAGATGTAATGTGATATACATGTGTGGTTAAAAGTCACTTAGAATTTGCCTCGGCCTTTCTGCCAGCATGGGGAAATCAATTTGTCAATAATTAGCACAAAAACAGTCATACTTAAGACCTGTGCTTGTAGACTCAAGTAATGTTGCCATTAACAAAAAAAAAAGGGGGGGGGGGGGGGGGGGGGTAAATGATGAAGCTCGCAGACTTCAAAACACAAGTTTACGTCTAAAAACTGGGTGGTCATGTCACCCTTGGGTTGTTACGCTGGGTTGAGCAAGAGGGTGCAGAATCATGTGCTCTGCTGATAGCAACGATTGAAGCGCTGTTGAATAGTAGTGGTGGCCAGAACATGATGCCTTTCCTCAACAGTTATGCATGATTTCGCAGTATTTGTACATGCAGTGGGGAAGGTACTTGACCAAGTAACTGCCATAAGGCAATCAGAAAACAATGCTCTAAAAGGTGGAGCTTCTTGGTCTGCAGAGGACGTAAGGTAGTGGAGAAACGCCTTAAAACGCAGGACTCCACTAATCCACCAGTACCATTGTCCTGCCACACCTGTGGCTTCCCCATGCCCTTGGCTTCCATTCTTGGCTAATTTTATTCTTTGAACAAGTAACACATACTCAATAGCCAGCTAGCTGTGGCATGGATGTCAAGGTTGCTGACCTTATTTGGTTAAAACTGAATTTGGTGTACCTTCATCAGCATTTTTGCCTGTTGAAGCCAAAAAGTCCAACCCTTAAACATAATCCAAGCTGTTGAAGACTATGCACAGCAGGCCTCACACAATCCTTGGGAATAATGAAGCACAGCTCATAAAGTTCGCCAACACTCGTACTTAGCAATGACGAAACAGAAAACATACACAGTTGCGCACAAATGTTTACTTCGCTGCAGGTTCTATACAAGATTTTACTGGAAAGCGAATGCCGAACACGAAATAATGAAACCACTCTGCTGGTTCACAGCTCTATGCATCCTAGTCATCATTAATGGCTGCCAAAACGCGATTTATTGACCTGTCCCAGTTTTCTAGTGATTATTTGGTTTTCGTTTTGCTTTCATTTTGGCAAGTTTTTGAGTCACACTTGGAGATCACATTCGTAAAAATTTTCCCTCGTGTTCAGCCACTCGTGGTGGTGGAGGTGATTGCGCTTTCGACACACACATTTGGATAACTTGGCTGTGTTTGTTTTCGTCTCATCGCCGTCCTGCTTATAACGTTTCTCCCACCAAGGCAAAAAAAAAAAAAATGAAGTATGCGCAGCAGTTTATTTGAAGGACAACGTACAAAGGCTCTAGCAATGTTCACCATAGCATGAATAAACGCAGACAACCTCCTAACGAGCGTAATCTTCCAGAAAATTTAAAACAAATCCGCCCACTGACACATCATTTGATTGCGGCAAAACAAGTACACTGCGTTCGCCGCTAGCACAACCGATTGGCAAGACCTATTGCCTTTTAAGGGCAAGTGTAATGAAACTCGCGTCATAGCTCGGCGAAGAACAAACTAAATCGAAGAACAAACTAAAAAAAAAATCGCTGCTCATATCAGCAGTAGAGAGATAGTCGCAAGGATAAGAATACATGCACTAGAATTATGCTCGCTGAGGAAGTTGCACTTTGCTTTAAAAGGCGTGGGCTCAGCAGCTGAACAATGAATGGCAGCTGCTCCTTCACAAGTAGCCTGGACGGCATGATTAATACAATTTTAAAAAGTGCGTATAAAAACAATCCCACAAACATGATATTTACTTCCATTCCAATTACTGAACTCCTCAGAGTGTAACGAAAATAAACGATAGCACAGAAGCCTACCTTGAGCGCATCGACACCGGTGAGTCGCTTCTTCTTATCCCTGATCTTTAATTATAATAAATGGTCTTCCGAACTCATCAAACGTTAATGTCCCTAACGAATTCATTGCGATTTTTTTCTGGTAAGAAAACGCGCAACGATTACGCCGGATTACACCGGATTAGACAGCCCAAGCGAACTCATACACAGTGCGACAACCACAGAGAACCATAGAGTTTTCTGAAGTAAGCGTTGCTAAGAACTAAGTTTCGTACTCGTAACGTAGCGTAGCTTTATATATTCATAGCAAGTAACAAAACATGAAAACTAAATTTTGCAACGTTTAAAATTAAATACTTATTTAGTAATTTTACTTGCAGTAATTGATCTTTTTTTTTGTTTGACAGCGTGTACGTAGTTATTACGTTGGCTAAAACCGTTAGTGACGTCATAGAAAAATAGAGGCGCCAATTTTAACACACTTCTCTGTGAGCGATGTTACTGCTATACTTGTCCGAAATCAACCGCGGAGAAAGGACGTGCAACTACGTCCGATCCTTCCTCACTAACAGAACAGCAGGGATAACGGTTGGAACAATAGAGTCTGCCCAATCACACTAGGAACCAAAGAAACGCCACAGGGCTCCGTCCTGTCCCCTTTCCTTTTTAACCTCTCCCTCACCAAAATTTCCCCCAAGTTGGCACAAATACCAGACTTGCATCACACGTTCTATGCACATGACATCACGCTTTCGGTAACCAAATGATGCGAAGGCTACATAGAAGACACACTCCAAGAAGCAGTGGACATCACTGAGGCATGCGCATGGAAATCCGGCTTCGCTTGCTCAGAGCAAAATTCTGAACTCTTCGTGATACTTCATAAACAAAAAGGTAGGAGAACTACAACTTCCGCCGCAAATAAACGTCTATGTCAATGGACGATCCGTCAAAGGGGTACAAAGCATGAGAATACTGGGGTTGTATTTACAAGCAAATGGAAATAATAATGACACACTCACTAAGCTAAAACGCACGGTAGAATCGACGGCGCGATTAATCCGCCGCATCGCTAATCGAAGACAAGGGATGAGGGAAAGAGATTTATGCCGACTAGAGCAGGCCTTTGTGCTAAGCGGAGTACTCTATGCCACCCCTTATATCAAATTTACGAAAGCAGAAAAGGACAAATTGGATAGCATGATATGGCAGGCCTGCAAAGCTGCCTTAGGACTCCCACTAAATGCCTCAACTGAAAGGCTTATGGGGTTAAGAATACACATCATCATATCACATATCATACACATATCATGATTTAAAGGCTCGAACAGCGAGATAAGCAAATTCCAGAACTGGCAGGAGTATTCTTACCAGGCTTGGAGTTAACTTTCAACCTACGAATAAAGGCGCTGAAGTAGACTTTCCCCGTGACTAACAAACCACTTCCCAAAAGAAATGCACCCCATACACCATGAGGGTAGAAGACAAGCACGAGTTAAAGCCTTACATAATAAATACGGACAGTGTGCTGGAACAATTTATGCAGATATGGCAGAATACAAACATACGAATGCCTTCGCAATTGTGGCTGTGAACGAGATTGGGAACCACATCGTCTCGGCAACAATCAAAACAAAATACCCTGAAACGGCAGAAGAGGCGGCTATAGCGCTCGCCCTAGCGCGTACCCAAGAGAGCATCATTCTCAGCGACTCCAAAATGGCTATAAATAATTTCACAAAAGGGCCAACTACAAACACTACCTTTAGAATCCTTAACGCCACCAAATTATTTCGAACTGGTATGCATCCCAGCCCATTCAGGGAATCCGGGGAACGAGGCAGCCCACAATAAAGCCCGAGGTTTCGTCGATCGGGCAGTGGATGAGTCTGCTCCCTGAATTTCGAAAGACTCCATGATCACACATCATGATCTCACCAATCATTTTAACCTAGAGAGGAGAACTTTCCCCCCTCTGGACAAGAGCCTGACTAAAGAACAAGAGGCTACGTGGCGTCGTCTACAGACGAGATCGATATACACCCCATCACTCCTCGCGCACATTTAGCCGGATCTATACAACCCGAACTGTAAACACTGTGCATGGACAACGAGCCAACTACGATCACATCCTGTGGGATTGTAAAATAGAGCCACCTCCGGGTGATCTAGTTACCGCTCCTTCTCTCGAGCGGTGGGAGGCAGTGCTGGCTAGCTCTGACCCCAGAACGCAAGTTCTGGCGGTGGAGTGGGTTGGCAAAGTCGTTGAGGACTGTGTACTCTCGACCACTTAACGCGACTTCTTACCAAGCTCTTTACGGCGAATAAAATGTTTTACAATCAAAATTACTTCTATATATCACTATATATTTAAGCAGTATACGTAGAAATGCAACAAGACATTAGTGGTTATTCTTAGCGCATAAACAGTGATCGACAAAGCACTTACCAAAGACCTCCACTGATCACCGTACATTCTTGTGGGGTTTGTGAATTAAACTCCAACGCATCCACTTACACCAGCGACCCGGACCCATGTCCCAGACAACACAAAGACGTCCTGAGTATAACCTCAGGATGTCCCTGTCAGGATTTTCAGACGTCCTCAGGTTGTCTCTAACTGGTCCTCAAGCAGTTCAACTGGAATTCGTTTGTCCACCTGTGGCGCATACTCAGGGTGTCTTGGGTCAGGGTGTCGGGGTGGGCGTTTTCAGTGCTACTTCAGGATTTGTATCAAGACTTTTTTTTTCAAGAAAATGCCGTACGTATTCAAAGCTAATGTAAGTGAATGTAACCAGAATAAGCGAAAAGAATGGGTTTACCAAGGGCCGCAGAGAGTAGCTCTGTGGAATTGAATTCTGCTGCCTGAACGGAAAAGATGAGTCGCCCAAAAATCTTGAGTCCAACCCCATACCCGCCGCGGTGGCTCAGTGGTTAGGGCGCTCGGCTACTGATCCGGAGTACCCGGGCTCGAACCCGACCGCGGCGGCCGCGTTTCGATGGAAGCGATACGCAAAGGTGGCCGTGTGCTGTGCGATGTCAGTGCGCGTTAAAGAACCCCAGGTGGTCGAAATTATTCCGGAGCCCTCCACTGCGGTACCTCCTTCTTCCTTTCTTCTTTTACTCCCTCCTTTATCCCTTCCCTTACGACGCTGTTCAGGCGTCGGCCGATATGTTAGATACTGCGCCATTTCCTTCCCCCGCCCCCCCCCCAAAAAAAAAACAACTACAAACAAACAAACCCCATCAAAAGCATGCGATGCATAAGAACAGGCTTAAAAGCAAAAGTATCTTAAAGGGACACTGAGGACAATGCTATCTTTTTTTTTTTATTAGAAAAACCCGATAGTTCGGCATTTTGCGGCTTTGTTGCCGCTTGGCCGGCAGCGAAAGGTGCATTTACAGCTAAGAGATTTGGATTCGAAGTTTAAAAACTTTTTTCCCGTGGCTACGATTCAAACTTGTGGTGTCCGGCCTATCGCCGCAGTCGTTAATGCGCAGGCGGGCAAAACAAATAAAAGGCGTGCGCCGCAACCTGTGCGCGGGCTTATCTCGACCAGCGACGAACATGTATGTGGCAATGAACGTCGCTTCGCCCCTGCAGAAACTTGTCTGTTCCGTCGCATGAACCACGCAACACAACAACATTTTGGACTCTCTAATGACAGAATAGGAGAACAGTGACGTAAAGCGGCGGAAACAGAAACGAGGACCCCGCAATTGCTGATGGCGAGCGCTGCGTTAAATGAAAACCTATGAAAACTACTGCCGGCCGGACGTTGAAGGACTCTACCAGCCGTCATCGCTTCGTTTGCACCGACGTTGCGATGGATGCCATTCTTGATTCCGACAACGAAGTTCTCGCAAAAAACTGCCGCCTGCATTCAGAGACCTCAATCCCACAAAGCGTGCGATGCTTTTGAGGGCTGAGGTGGCGGGTCTATAGCCAAAAAGTCCTAGCTGCGAGGAGCCGACAGCGTTCCTGTCACCGCCGAGCCACTTTCACGACTGATGTGTAGCGACTGATACGTGTGGGCATATTTAAATTTCGTAATAGTAGTCCTCGTAGGGAAGCAGCCCTGCAGCGTCTTGCTACGTTGACGGTACAAACACGACGAGCGGAGCGTTTGCTAACGTGGAGGCGCGTTGAACATTGGCTATACACATATCTCTTTTTCCGTGTCGTAGTTGTGTGCCGTTGCACGAACTTCGTCCGAGGAGCACTTGGAGAGGCACTTAGTGCTCCTCTGCTGCTCCGCCCTAGCAAATCGAGGCGCATAACGAAATCATGCGGGCACGCAGAACGCATAGCCGCGAAGGAGAACCCCAAAGCATACCGAAACTCAGCTTGTCGTCTGCTGCGCCGCCACTTGCAGGCTTTGTTTGACTTCCAACAGTCAGGTTGCCTCTTTTCCGTCTTCATCGTGTGATAAAAGTGCACTAGTGGTTTCAAAGCAAAACTTACATGCACCAATATCAAACACGTAACCTTCATTCACCTTTGTCAGCCTCAGAGATCTGTTGCACCTTTTCTTCTATTTCATCATCACGCTTGTACTTGCGAGATTGGCCTGTGGCGGCGATACCTGTATTTTGGCCGGGCGATAACGGCAGCGGTCTCCGTTGCAGATCTGCGTCCGCGCGGCTCCCGCCAGAAGATTCGCGGCCCCCGGGAAACCGCGCCTTCTCCCGGGCGTTGGAGAGGAGGTCTCTCCGTGAAAGAAGAAAAGAGGGAAAGTCTCCGCGGCGGTGTCGCTGCGAGGGCGCGAAAGGAAGCGGGTGTGGCGTGAGTGCCCTCCCTCGCAACCCTCCCGAACGGCGCGCGCATAACATCGCGTGATAATTACGCGCGGCCGTTACCATGGGACAGGGGATTCGCGTGTATCCCCACACCCTATGGCTGCGCTTGGGTGGATGCCAATGAGTAATTACTCCTTTACTACAAATCTACCTCCCCCCCCCCCCCCAAACATTTGACCACAGTAAAAAAAGAAAACGTGACGCGGTTTCTGTTGTTTCATGTCCATGCAACATCAATGGTGTATTTATAGTCTGATATATATAGCGCCATAAATTCGGTACTTTGTCTCATAGGTGTCTCATAGCAAGCTCGGTTGACATTCTGGCCGCATTTGCTAATCTGGCAAGAATAATTCCAACAGTCGTGGGACATTTGAAACGGCCTGCTAGCGCGAGCCGTCCGCAGAGTATTTGATCGAGCTCTATTTTCTCGTAAATTTGTGTTCAAAATGCATATATTGTAGTTGGACTGCACACTTTTTTTGTCATATAACGCGGCTCGAACAGCATAACAAATCGACAGGTCTGAAATACGATTAATGTATTTATTGTTTGACTTGGCGTTAGCAGGGTTGGGCACGATAGCCTAGAAAAGTGTCTTCGATACCGATACCTACGGTTTATGGGTGTTTGACGTCCCAAAGCGACTCAGGCTATGATGGACGCCGTAGTCAAGGGCTCCTGAAATTCCGACCACCTGGGGTTCTTTAACGTGCACTGACATCGCACAGTACACGGGTCTCTAGAATTTCGCCTCCATCTAAATTCGGCCGCCGCGGCCGGAATCGAAACCGCGTCTTTCGGGCCAGCAGCCGAGCGCCATAACCACTCAGCCACCGCGGCAGCTAATACCGATACGTGATACCAACCAAAATTGTATTTCCGATACCGATACAAGACACCGAACCAAAATTGACTTCCGATACAGATAGATACTCGATACTGTATCGTCGACAATTCGATACACCACCGAAATCACCAAAATTAATAACGCTGGTAATACGATTCGCTAAGTTTAGAAATTTCTTCGTAGATTTCAGAAATTTAGGTGTATTTCATAAAGCGCCGTGTGCTTGAAACCGTTCAAATGAATCCGGCCGCATGGATGTCTCCAGCTTCTTTAAGCTCCAGTGTCGGCGCAGCCGGTTTCGTTAAAACTTTAGACTTGGAATGAAACATGGTGGCCTTGAAACTATCACTTCCTTAAGTAGCTGTTAAAGGGACACTGAGGAGAAATTGAAGTTGGCTTGTATCGATAGAATAGCAGCTCCTGATCACAAAAACGCCACTCTTACTGAAAACAAAGCTCTTGTAATGTAGAAAATAGCAAGAACCAAAATAGAGGTGTCGCCGCCACAGGCCAATCTCGCAAGTACAAGCGTGATGACTTCCTAGGACAAGAGGCGCCACCTTGGAGGAATTTTCCTTACTTCATGGAAGCAACGAATCTCTGAGGCTGGCAAAGAAAGGTTGCGCACCGCACCGCTAGCTGTCAGAAATCACGGAGTCTGCGTTTACGTCACGTATCACGTCACTCCGTTCTGAGACGTCATAAGAGTTCACTGAGTTTGAATCAGAGAGGCGGGAAAAACTTTTTCATCTTCGAATCCAAATTTCTTTGAAATAGATGCATCTTTCGCGCCCGGACAAGCGGCAACAAATCCATGAAATGCCGAACTATCAGATTTTGCTAACAAAAAAAAATGATAGAGTTCTCCTCAGTGTCCCTTTAAAGCTTAAAGTTTAAACTGTTTCTGACGCCCGTCGTTTGTTACTGTTTTTTTTTGTAAAATATATTGCGTTTGTTTGTTAAATACATTAGATAGCCGTTGACATTGCTGGAGGATATTAAAGTGCTTACTAAGAATAACTAAGAATAAGCAGAGCTTCAAATCTGAACCGTAATCAAATATCCAGGGGCAGTGAAAAGATAACCGAAATGATTACACTACAAATCTTATTCTTACATTAAACAGTAAAGCACTAAAATAAACAAAATTCTTAGTAAGCACTTTAATATCCTCAAGCAACGTCAACGACTAACTAATACATTTACACGCGCACCCCGCGTGGTTTAGAGGCGTGTCAAAAACATTCACAACTATTCTCTTCAAGGAACGCAAAACCCCAAAATATGGATGTCACCCCTGTAATAAAAGTCGCTGCAAATTTTGCAAACACATGCAGGCTACGTGTTCCGCAACGAGTACGAGGTCAGGTTTCCGGCATTCAATGAACGGCAGCTTTTACTGCGACTCATCAAACATTATTTGTCTCCTTGAATGCACTCTTTGTAACCAGCGATGCATATATGACAGACACTGCCTTCCGCATTCGATTTAACAATCACCACGCACACATTAAGTCTCTCCAAAATGTTCCCTTATCCAAGCATATAAATTCGGAAGGACACTAATTTGACCAACTAAAAGTAACAATTCTTCAAGGGGGCTTCAAAAAAATGCGCAAGAACGTGAACAACGTGAATCCCATTTTATCCACGAGTTTAATACTATTCAAGAACGTCTTAGCGAAAAGCCTGGTACTCTTTCTGTTATCCACGCCCTCCAAACAAAACAATCCTACACTTCTAGTTAATTGGCTAACTTTGATATACCCTTCGTAACTCCTTTACATACCCCTCCTTATACCCCTGTCACACGGACACTGTAAAGGTACTTTGAACTAATGCTCCATTACTCTAAGGACGAACGCGCGCTGCCACACGGACGCGCCAAAGGACACCTAGCGCAAAGGAGCTTCGAAACAAGGCAGCTCGAGTTCGTCCTTTGAGGCTTCAAGGGAGTACTCTCTCTCCCAGCGAGTTAACAGCATAAATAAATTGAGAAAAGAAACGTTCAATTTTCATTATATAAATTCACTTCATAAGATTAGTGGTGTTTTAAAATATAAGATCATTTGTTTTGTGGCAGTCTCACCACGCCATACTCTCGTTCCAGATATACGAGCGAGTTGGGCTCAGTGTGGCCAGCACTGTGATGTTATGCTCTGTACTTGGAAAATCGTGTCATTATTGCAGTTAAAATTGCGTTGCTTTAACATAATACGGTTATAAAGCTAATTTACTAAAAAACATGTGACATTTATGCATTTACATGTGCAGTGAGGTTTGCAATTTAAATAACTCTTTTCGCCGATGAGGGCGCTAAAAAGTTCTTGCGAAGGTCGTTCCGCGACCGTGTAGCACGGACGAGCTCCCTTGAAGTAGTGCTCCTTTGGGAGCGTAAAGGAGCATTAGTTCAAAGTGCCACTATCCTGCCTCGTGCAGTATTGATAAACTTTCACCGCCCTTCCTTGCTGTTTTTTTCTTTTTCAAGTGTGTGTATTACCTCTCCCCCCCTATCCTCTCTTGCTGTCCCTTCACCCCTTTCATTTCATTTCTCCGTTCTGCCTGCTATCCTTTATTTCCTCTGCACCAGCTCAGGTGCTTCAGTATCGATGGCAGATGCCTGGGCTAGCAAAAATATTTTCCTTCCTTTTTATTATTATTTTAATAAAACGACTCGCTATATCTGACGCGATACCACTGCAGTCCTAAAGAACACCGCTCCGCGGTCGAAACGTTGACAATAAGTGCGTCTCTTTAGAAGTGCCTACTTCTCTTAGCCTCTACGCTGCGGAAGCCAACGCGGGCGCCATCTGGTTAACAGCGGTGGCGAAAGGCAGACGCAGCCAACGCAGCCAACGCAGCTCTCTGGTTCCGTTTGCAATGAGCAAGGCGAGCGGTAAGGTGTTTCGTCCGAAGGCGTAAACAAACTTCTCTAATTAGGGGTGCTCGACCTACTGTTGTGTTTACCAATGTCTAACAGCTTTAAAAAACTGTCTAGCCTCTAGCAGTTCGCCTCCTTCGAAAAGCCGCTGACGCAACCGGCATTGAGCCAGAGTCATTTGGGTCAGCAGCTGAGTACCATAACCATTGAGCCACGGCGGCGGCCTTTCTGGAGTTAAGTATGTACCAAAAGAGAAATACGATCAAAATAATTCATTTAATTGATGCCCTCATGAAGTACCTAAAATGAACGTGCTCTAACTTTGGAATATACTCAGCAAGAAACCCATCGTTTTTTTTTTTGCTTAGAGCTATGCTTCTCTGAGGGGAATACACAAAGTAAAGCAGTGTCAATCCTGCAGGATGTAGAGCATTATCATCTGACATGTGTAGAAAATGAGTATTTCGCAATTCTAACCGACCATTTACATAGTGGATGTCATGTAGTGGATGCAAGTAGCGCGCGCTCTCCCCTCGAGACCTGCCGCGACTGAGCGTCCGGTTAACGCGGCGAGTGCATGGAGGAAAAAAAAAAAACTAGGAGGGAGCGTGACGTCATAATCTTGAAGCCTAGTCATAAAATATATAATGGAAAGCATCATGGGAAATAGGCCCTCACGTGACACGGCAGCGGTAGCTCTTAGCCGGATTTTGGTTTCGGTTTCGTCCTCTCGTTGTGTTGCGTCAGACTAAAAACCACCATGATCCAAGCGCTGGTTGGCAGTCTGGCAACTGTGGAGGGCCTATAAAAGCGGGAGCCGGGACGTATAATTGAATTTAATAGGAAAATCGGCAGCACAGGACAATAATTCGAAGTTTCTAAGAGTATTTGATGGATAATCCACATTAACTGAATGTCCCGGTAGCCGCGGCTGGTGAGCCGGCGGAGCGGGCTGTCGACGTTGCTGGCCAGGCCGGCTTGCGAAAGAGTTCTCTTCTTCACGAGGCAGGTCGCGCTAACTTCATCAGCGCCTCTGGAGATGCTAGCGCAGCTACAAATGTTCCACCCCTAGCGCGGTGCGCGAAAAAGGAAAAAAAAACGGTATGTACAAGTTTGTACAGGTTGGTAAAGTCCGGGACACAGTTAGGTTTGTGAAGGCCGCCGGGCGGGTGAAACAAACTCAGGCGGTCGAGCCTGGCTGCCGCGCAAAGGGCGAGGGGGGGGGGGGGGGGGGGCAAAGGATGAGGATGATGACGTAAGGAACAGGCGGGAGAAGGCGAGGAATTGGAGGCGAGCTGGGAAGGTCTACTGGTGGGGCCGCTAGCCGTGTTGAAGCGGGCCGGGAAATGTCATTGCAGAACGTGCACCCGCGGCGGGAGTCACGGGCGATATGTGCTTCGCGCGGGCCCAGTGGGTGCAGACGAAGGGATGGCGTGCGGAAGCCGCCGCCGTAGAAGAGGAGGGGATGCCTGAGCCGCTGGCGACGGTGAAACGACGGCACACGAGGCTGGGCTGGAGGTCTGCTGCGTGGGACTCAGGCGGCCGTGTATGGTAGTGGTTGAAGAGGTCGACGACGAGGTGCAGCGGCTTTATGCAAAAACGAGCCTATTGTGGCAGTGGGACGGGTGGCTGGGGGCACAAGAAGCAAGTCCGGGGCGTAGTTGTCGGAATAAAAAGGATACGATAGTGCCGAGTCCATAGGAGGTGTTGGATGGAGCCCGCTGCAATGCGTCGCAAACGTGCCACCACCTGCTGAGGCTGTCTCGTCTGTCGCGGAGGCACAGGCACTGGTGAAGGCACCAGGTGGGCAGGGATGCGTGGCAGGCGTGTCGGGTGGCGCGTTAGGCGCGACAAGGCCCTGGGGTGGCGTGTATGCGTGCATCGCGACAGGAATGACAGTTGTGCTCACTATGGTTGGGCTTGACGGAGAAGGCGAACTTGGGACTAGAAGCGAGTCCGGGCCCGGGTCGAGAGAGGGTGCTGCCGGGAATGGCCCAAGGGCAGGCGCCACAGCCGTGGGAAGCAGGCCTGGGCAGGAGGCGCCGTGGGACGGATCACATGTGGATGGCAGTCCATAGGGGCCGTTGGGGCAAACTTGGGAGAGACCACGGTGTAGGATGAGGCAGCTTAGTGGGAAGGTCGGCAAGAGACCGACGTGTGCTCGCATGGCACTTGCCGAACCGTGGGTGGGGGCACAGACGGTGGCGGCGATAGTGGAGAGACCGGTGTGGGGAGGAGCGCCTACGTAGAAGCGGGTGGAGGGAAAACCGAAGCAGCTCGGTTCGGGAAAGCGGCCAGGGGTGGTGAGTCGAGTGGTGGCGCAGCTTCGGAGTCCGGAACAGGAGCGCAGAGAGTCGGCGGGAGCTCCAAGCAAAATATGCCGTCAGGCCCTTCTTGAAATCGGCGTATAAGTCGGGGCCAGGAGGCGGCAACCGCAGCTGTGCTAGGAGACCGGGTGGGAGTTCGCGGCTGGCGTGCTGATAGCGCAGCAGCTGGCTGGACACGTTGTTGACATGAAAGTGCGAGTCCAGCAGCGCCAGCCACAAAACACCGGGCATAAAAAGCGGGCATGCCGGGCAGCCGCGGAATGAAGGAGCGCTGATAGGACTGATGGAGCTCACCGGATGCGGTGGTAGGCGCGTACATGGGGATGAAAAGCTGCCGAAATCCGGGTGTGAACAGCGGGCGTGCAGCGGCAAGGCGTAGTGGAGGGACAGGATGGACAGGAGGTGGTGGTGGTGAAAAGTCTTTATTTAATGAAAGAGGTGAGGCTCTTTAAAGAGCCCCGCAACGGGTGGAGTCCTTATTCCGGGACTCCACTGGTCGAAGCCGCCAGCTTAGCCCTCTTGACCAAAGCCTTTTGGGACTGAAGGTCCGAACAGCCAAGCAGGGCCGCCTCCCATTCCTCTCTGGTAGGGTTGGGGTGGGGGGAGAGAGTTGAGTTGCGCTGGCAAGCCCAAACCATGTGGTAGGTGTCAGCCACCTCCCCACAGTGTTTGCACCTGCCAGTGAACGCGGGATCGAAGTGTTTTAGTACTGCCGGGCACAGCATTGTGTTCGTGAATAATCGGAGTAGAACGCGTTCGTTTGCTTTCCCCAGTCCCTTTGCAGGGGCCGGGTAGAGGCGATGCCTATCCTTATAATAGGATGTGATAGCTTTGAAGGAGAGTAAGTAGCTACCTTCAAGTTCCAAGTGCTCAGGAGCCAATGGGAACGCCCGGTGAATGAGTGCTCGGGCCGCCGCGTCTGCAGCTTCGTTTCCTGCTAGGCCCTGATGGCCCGGAGTCCAAACCAGGCAGCGGGGTGTAGGATCGGTATCCCGGCTGCAGTTCCTTAGTATTCGTTCAGCTAGTGGAGTTATCCAGCCAGCCTCATAATTGCGACATGCCGAACGTGAGTCTGTTATTATGTGTTTGGATTTTGAATCAGAAGCAGCTAGGGCGACGGCAACCTCTTCAGCTTGTGTTGTGCCTGGGGCTCGAAAGGAAAGCCCATCCACCTGTATTTCTTGATGTATGACCGCGGCCGTGTACCACCCCCCGTGGGTAGGCCCAGCTACATCTACGTAAAAGACACCATGTTTGTTGCCATAGTGGAGCGCTAGGGCTTCCGCCCTAACCTCACGACGACCACTATGAACCTCCTTGTCCATCGTAGTGGGGAGGGGTCGAACTCTGAAGGCGCGTCTCCAGAGTTCGGGCTCTCGGACCCGCTCCTGAATGTGAAAATCATGTTGGATGTGAAGGCGGGCTAGCAAGTGCCGACCCGACTTCGTTTGGGCTAGCCTCGTGTATTGATTTGTGAGATGGGCTTCCTTGAGTTCCTGAAAAGTGTTCACCACTCCCAATGCAAGAAGTCTCGCATTGAAGGTGGACACAGGAAGGTCAAGTGCCTTCTTCGTCATTTTGCGGAGTATTACCTCAACTTTGTCTTCGTCCGCAAGGGTAGATAAGAGACCGAATAGAGGATTCGGCTGATTACGAAAGCATGGGCCAGCTGCACGGCATCCCTGTTTCGCAAACCCCCTCTCTTGTTGGAGACGCGACGAACCATACGGCCTACTTGGTCTCCAACTTTGCGGAGTTTGTGCAATGTTGTGTCTACTCTTTGGTTATGGATGAAGAGCCCGAGTATTCGAATCTCTTTGGCCTCGTGTATATGGGGCCACTTGTTAAGGAGAGATGTATTTGGGTAGTGTCCTTAGGGGATGCCCTAAGGTGCACAAATTCAGACTTGTTGGGTGCGCATTGGAGACCACACTGCCCTGCGTAGCGATCCACTACGTGAGCGGCTGTTTGCAGGCATTCCTCCATGCGCCCTAAGTTTCCCTCTATGGCCCAGATTATGATATCATCGGCATACAGCGCATGCCGTATGCCTTCGATACCATTCAACTTGTCTGGGAGATGCAGCATCGCCAAATTAAAGAGTACGGGGGATAGCACCGCGCCTTGCGGTGTCCCCCGCGTACCCATTTGATACGGACGAAATTCTTCCTCTTGGATTCTGATTAGTGCTGCTCGATCGGTCAGGAAGTCTTTGATATAGTTGAAAGTGTTGCGGCCACAGTTGGTTCCATTGAGGTGTCTCAGTATGACGCTGCGTTTGATGTTGTCGAAGGCTCCTTTCAGGTCCAAGGCCAGGACGACCTTGTAATTGTGTGGGTGTTCGACTGGTTGTATTATGTCTCTGTTGAGCTGGAGGAGTACGTCCTGTGCCGACTTATGTGGGCGAAAGCCGAACATAGTGTCTGGAAATTTGTTTCGTTGCTCCAAGTATTCGGAGAGCCTATCCCGCACCATGGTTTCTATCAGCTTGCCCACACACGAGGTGAGCGAGATAGGCCTCAAGTTGTCTGTGTTGATTTCCTTTCCCGCCTTGGGGATGAAGGTTACTAGGGCTGTTTTCCAATCAAGGGGGAGCGGGTTCTCGCCCTTCCATATAGTGTTGATGTATTTCAGAAGGGCCTCATACGCCTGGTCAGGGACAATGGCCAGCAGTTTAACTGTGACCTTGTCCCGTTCAGGCGCAGTGCCTCTTCTCATTTTGATTAGGGCTAGCTTGGGATCAAATAATTGGAACGGTTGGTCCAACTCAGGATTATCTTTGCCTGCGTAAAGATACTCCTGACCGCGAGGGTCCTGTTTGCAGCAGAGATACTTGTCCCTGAGCGTCTCTGCAAGTTGTGTGTTGCTGCCCTTGAAATTATGGAGTGCTCGTTGTAATTGGCGCTATGTTTCGCCCCGGTTCTGCGCGGGGTCTATAAGGCTGCGGAAAAGCCTCCAAGTGTTCTTGCAGTACATCTCTCTGGCAGCCGTATTACAGCGATCTATCCAGTTGGTGTCAGCAAGCTGCGAGGCATACTGTGCTGCTTTGTGAGTGAGATCTAGGATGCGCTTCTTGAGTATTCTGTTATGTTTCTGTCTTTTCCAACGTTTGGTTAGGCTGCGGCGGGCTTCCCAGATATGTAATAGATGGTTGCCCACTGCCGGGCAGTCTTCCGTGGTCTGTATCTGTGTTTCGTGTTGCTTGAGTGTTGTCATAAGTGTTTGGGCCCACTGATCGTATCCATCTTTAATCAGGTTGGCTGAGGGCAGGGACTTTTTGAAAGCCTGCCAGTCTGGGAGTCGAGCTTGTGTGAGGGGCTTTTTGAGGGGCCGCGTGTGAATAAGTGTGTTAATGATGCAGTGGTCACTGCCTAGTGTCTCTTCCGTGTTGTTCCATTCCACGTGTTGGATGTGTTTGGAAAGTGTGAGATCAGGACACGTGTCCCGAGTCACAGAGTTTCCCATTCGTGTGGGATGCGCTGGGTCGGTCTGGAGGGTGATGCCTAGCGTAGAGATAAGCTCCGATAGCTTTCTACCTCGCGCCTCCCCCTTTTTGTAGCCCCATAATTGGCTGGGGGCATTGAAATCTCCCACAATCAAAAATAGGTCCCGACCCGCTATCTTCAGTGCCCGGCTGAAGATATCTGAGAAAGTAATATGTTTGAGCTTGGGCGGACAGTATATGTTCAATATGTGTACAGGCGGGTCAGAGCGTCGCAGAGGTAACACGGTGACCATAGTGTAAGAGTATGTTATCTCTATGTCGAGGTCTACCTCCTGTGCTGTGTACGACTTATGTACAAGAATACAGGTCGATGGGTCCCTCTGAAAAGTGTTGTATCCAGAAATTTTGGCCGATGCCCCAGGTTCTTGAAGCGCGACAATGGCGGCATGAAAGTCCAATGTTTCAAGGTAAAGGCGTAGGTGTGCTCGTTTCGTGCGGTCGCGAAAGCCTCTACAGTTCCATTGTATGATGGTCAAAGGTTCCTGTTTTATTTTACGAGGTGTCCTCTTAGTGCCCTGAGCCATGATGAAGGCTAGAGGCTGGCTGGCTCACCCCACCCACTGCGCTGGTGCCCTGCATGGTAGCTAGGGGGTTATCCTGATTTTCTTCCTCAATAGTTTCGCAGCAAATTTTGGATGGACGGCCTACTTCCCTTACGGGTCCTGCCCGCCTAAGCAATTTTGGGTTAGCCTGTATCCAGGCTTTAATGTTTTGTGTGACTTGCTGCGTAACGGACACAGTGAATTGCTGAGCAATGGTTGTTACCAGCTGCTGCATTTGTGTTTGGATGACTTGTGTAATAATCGCTGGCAGTTGGGTCATGTGATCAGCCACATCTTGCTCAATAGCCGTCATGCGGCTTTCCAGATTTGCAGTGAGCGGAGCACCTGACAACGGAGCGACGCTCGAGCACTCAGACGCTGATTCATAAGCGTCCTCCATTGTTTCCGATGGAGGTGGCTCTGCCCTAGCGTTTTTTTAGTGCGTTCAATTTGGATTCTAACTGCGCGTTCTGGTTTTTGAGAAACGCTAGCTCTTTTCTCAGTTCAAGTTCGAGGGGGGAAGGGGAGGGAGAGGAAATAGAGGCGACGCCCGTCCAGCTGCTTACCTTTGATGTTGAAGTTAGGCTGTTGCCAAGGGGGGGGGGGGGGGGGTATCCCCGGCTTGTCACCGGTCCCGAATTTCGCCTTTTTGGAAGCGGGAGGTGGTTGTTTCCTGCTGCCTTGTTTCCCAGCCGCTTGGCCGGACTTGCCCGTCTTGTTCCCAGGGGACTTGCTTGACTTGTTTGGTTGTTTCCCTTGGTGCTGCTGGGCTAGCGGTCTCGATCGCTGGAGACGCCGAAACTTGCCCTTGCAGTCAGCGGAGCTAGTCAGGTGCGCTTGCCCGCAGATCATGCAGCATGGGGTACAGTCATGTTCGTTAAGACCCTGCTCGGAGGCGCCCACGTGTTGCCCGCAAAATCCACATCTTCCGATGTCCGGGTGTGGGCAGTTGTCAACCCGGTGGCCGATGGTCCCGCAGCGGAAGCATGCAGGGATCGTCCGTTTGTATTCTCGCACAAGCGTGCATTCACAATTGTAGTGCACGTAGCGCGACACCTTGCGGCCCACAAACGTGAGCACCGCTATATTTGATTTTCCCAGTTTGCGCACAAAGGCGATCTCACCTTCGCGCCACTTCACCTTGTTCTTGAGGGAAGCCGTCGTCTCATCAGCCCGCACCCTGATCACACCTCGGCACACCTCATCATTAAGCTTTACGTGGCCCCGAAATGGATGGGAGTCCGCTCCGGTATTGAGGTCAAAGTCTTTAGTCAGCTTATTGGCTGCTTCGACGTGTTGGGTCCTGCAAACGACGAGGTTCTGGGTCCAGACTGGCCATATGCTGAGCGCGGCGCCAGCGTCTCCTCCCACGTACTGGGCAATAGCCGCTCCCAACTCGCCGTGCTGGAAAATTTCCTTGAGGTTCATGGTTTGCCTTGGCTTGAGAACCACGATTATATCTTCTGAGCTCATTTTCGGCGTCTCTTTCGGGCGCCATAAAGCAGCCTTGTAATCCAGCGGCAGCGCAGCGCGATCGCTGCCGGAGAAGAGGCGGCCGTTGAGCTCAGCTGCCTGTGTTTGCTTGAGCGACGCCATCGTGGTACCAGCATTTGGATGTCTTGGAACGCTGAGTCCGCTTACGCACGGAAATCAGCGTAAAGAGTCCTTCATCTTCAATGGGTGGAGACCTGTCTTCGGGTTGTTGAATGCCGATTTCAGCCCACGCCATTGCAGTGGGATCGTAGCCGCGTTGAGTAGTGGTCGCCATAGCGTTCCGCGGCGTGGCAATGATGAAAAATTGTCATAGAACAGCCAGTTTCGGGCCTACCTTCTCAGGACCAGGACCAGCAGGTTCCTCTCGATGTTGGGGAGGTGATAGTTACGGTTTCGGTGGGGTCACACGAAAAGTTTCGCGGTTCCTGAGGAAAATAACAGGAGCCGATACGGCGCTCGTCTGGTCGCTTCGCGCGCTCGCAGCCCAGCCCCCCCCCCCCCCCCCCCCCCCCCCCCCCCTCGGGAGGGAAGGGGCGCAGAGCCGGTGGGAGCGGCGTTGCGTGCGTCGAAGCTTGCGTCCGGCGTCACCAGATGACCCGCCGCGGTGGCTCAGTGGTTAGGGCGCTCGACTACTGATCCGGAGTTCCCGGGTTCGAACCCGACCGCGGCGGCTGCGTTTTTATGGAGGAAAAATGCTAAGGCGTCCGTGTGCTGTGCGATGTCAGTGCACGTTAAAGATCCCCAGGTGGTCGAAATTATTCCGGAGCCCTCCACTACGGCACCTCTTCTTCCTTTCTTCTTTCACTCCCTCCTTTATCTCTTCCCTTACGGCGCGGTTCAGGTGTCCAACGATATATGAGACAGATACTGCGCCATTTCCTTTCCCCAAAACCAATTATTATTATTATTATTATTATTATTATTATCACCAGATGTGGTAGGTGATCCACATTAATTGGTGTTGTCCTGGGTTTCAGTTTCAGTTTGGTTCTACATGGATTGGATTTGGCCTTGTCTATTTACATCTGTACTTTGGATTGTCACGTGATGGTTCCATATAAAAACCCATCCCGCCATTAATAAAACGTCATTCGTCATGTTTTGCTGTCTCGATCGACTCACTTCTTGCGGCCGTCCAGGCCGACACTAGGTTGGCGAAGAGTACGGGATTTATTAGGCCCACTGCCTTAACGTGTGTTGGCCGTCATGAACTAGTTTAAATGTGACGACGTTCCGTCTTCTTCGGTTCTTTTCTTCACGTCCTATTTTCAGCGGAAAATTCAACTTCTTCATCGTTGGACCGGCGTCTGCTTGCCTCCTGCGTCGTCATTGAGGACCGGGCCGCTGCCAAGGAGCTGCGTTCGCCCGGAGTACTGAAGCTTTGGAAAGCGAGTGAGTGCGTTCATCACCGGCGTTTCTTAGACTTGTGAAGAGTGTTCTTGTGAAAATGAGCGAGGTTGTGTTTTGAGACGCCTTGAGTTCAGCCGGCTGAGGAGGTCGCTAGGCCTAGCGGACTTACGCAGTCACCGCCATTGCGTGCAACCTGTTGCTGCGCAGACGAGGAGGGAGGAAGACCGTTGGCCGCCTTTTTGTGTAACAGGCAATCGTGAAGACCGGGAGACCGCCAACTTTCATGTTCAGTATTCAATGCGGGTGGAATGAAGAACCGGAAGTACGTTGTACTGGGTCAGCATTTTCAGTAGCAGCGATTCAGGAGGCCACTTGTTTTGTAGCCGGTCATTGGAGGAGCCGGGAAGCTGCCGCCGTTTTCATGACCGGCCATTGAGAGACCGGGAGGCCGCTGCCGTTTTCGTAACCGACTAACCGCCATATTGAGCATTGCGTCGGGAGGCCAATGCGTCATTTCTCGCGATGACGTTTGAAAGTTGAATGGAGAGACGATTGTACTAGATAAATACAAGCTGTGAACAAGATTATCAACGAAAAAAAAATGTCGAATGCGACGCAAGGGTTTTCCGGCGTTCAGGCGCCCGAGCCTTTCCTTCAGAGACCGGGACGCCCGGCTGTGCCTTTGGCACAATGCATACAAACATTTGAACAGTATTGCAACTTATGAAGAAATCGTTGTTGATATACAATTTAGGGGACGAAGGGCGCAGAATTTATTTTGCACGTACTACGACGCAACCGGAGATTGCGCCGCTTCCAGCATCCGCGTCCACAGATACGGGGGACACTGCGCCAGGTGTGTATCAGGCTGCAGTGACATTACTTGCCCAAGAGTTTTTTGTGTTGACAAATTTGGTTGTAGAACGACGTAAATTCTACAACCGCGTGCAACAGCCAGATGAGTTGGTCACAGAATACATAGGCGCACTCTGAGATCTGGCGAACGCGTCCATTTTACGTCCCCAGATGAAGCAATGAGAGACATGTTCGCGACTGGCGTCTTATCGCTACGTGTTCGCGAACTCATTTTGTTAGAAGAATCCGATATCTCCTTCTCTACAGCTTCGACTATTGCTTTGCGGTATTAGCAAACGGCTCGCGACGCTCAAGAAGTCGCAGCACCATTACAAGAACTTCGTTCACAGCGCCAGGCAACGCCATCGTTGCCACGAGTTCCTCCGCAAAGTCAAGAAGTTTCGTCTTTTAACCAAGCTCGTCCCCGACGTCAAGAAACCATGCTTCCGTTTCAATTAAGACGCCCGTTTCAAGACGCCCGTTCTTCGAGACGCCCGGCGCAACAACGCATCGTAACACCGCCTGCGAACGCAACTTCAGCAGCGTTGCTGCCAGCGTTCCGAACGAACGCAACTTTTCGGATAATGTTCCGTCAATGAACGCGAACAGACGCGCAACATGCCGCACTGCTACTGCTACAGACGTGGATCGGATCGTCACATAGCGTCGGCACCTACATGTCCTGCGCAAAGGAGAACTCGTTTTTATTGTGGACGAGGTGGACATTTTCAGTCAGTTTGCAATCGTCGTCGACCTTCTGCGAGAGAAGTGCAAGCGTATGCGTCAGAGGAAGATTACATTCTAGCTACGGCATACGCGTCGGAGGAAGAGCTCATTCCATCTACTACCGTTTATGTCACGGTAAAACGGCGAAAACATCTGCACCACCTTTGCACCCTGTTCCTTTTCCAGACAAGCCTTGGCAAAAGTTGGCAATCGACATAGTCGGCCCGTTTGAGCGAGCGCCTCGACATTGTCTTTGTGCCATCACTTTAGTTGATTATTTTTGGAAATGGCCTGAGTTGACGATGACAGATAATGTAACAACTACAGATATTACAGATTTCTTACTCGACGTTTTTGCCCATGAAGACTATCCAGAAGAGATAGTATGCGATGAAGGCCCTCAGTTCATGTAAAAAGAATTCAAGCAATTTCTGAGTAACAGGGCTATCAAGTTAACTCATTCTTCGATATATCACCCACAGGCCAACGGACAAATCAAAAGAACAGAACTTTCAAGTCCTCTGTTCAACTGTCATCGTTGTAACGTCGACCTTTGAAAACCACAATTCCACAGTATTTGGACATATATAGATCTACACCTCATGCCACAACAGGGGTGACACCGGCAGTTCTTCATGGTAGATGCCATCGTACAAAGCTAGATATTGTTGGATTTCCTTCATTTCCGTCATTGTTTGCTCAGAATTCCATATCTAGCTATTCAAGATTTGAGGAAAAGGATGGAGAAGAAACAGATGACGATAAAAGAGTACACAGATAACAAACGTGGAGCACGACCACCCAGAATTCAAAGGAGACAGACGTTTCTCCGCACCACGGGAGGTCATTCAACAACATGGTCCAGCATCATACCGCCTAGATGATGGCAAGCTAAGGAATGCTTCCAAGCTGGCAAAGGTACCGAGATAACTGAATCGGGAAGAGGATGAACATTTTTATTTATTTCAGTTACCTTTTCCCTACTATTCTAAAGGTTATGCACAGGATCAATGTTCGGCGGGCCCAGTGTTGCTTCGGCAGCCTCCTGATGCATAATCGATACCACAGTCTTCAGAAGCTAGAGCCCGCTTCACCATTTCTTCACGGCCACTAGCTGAACAATCCATGTCGTCCCACCTCCACAGTGATGTGAGTGATTCACCTGTGAACGGGTGTGATGTGCCTTCTGGCACAAGTGCTCAGTGTTCATGTGATTTATTTGTGGGCAGGCAAGATGTGCCTCCTGCCTTGCGTGCCCAGTGTTCAGTGCTGCCTGATGAAAGTGGGCCAGCCCCAGCTGTCCCGCCTAGGAACCGACGTCGACGGCAGCCTTCGGAACCTGGACTGAGGACGTCTCCTCAAGAACCCAGTTTGGCACCGGAGCGACCAAGAAGGAACACTCGCAAGCCATACTGGTTTAAGGACTATGTGTCACAGTAACTTGTTTTGCATTCTTCTCCCTTGGCTAAGAAGGGACATCGCATTGAGATTTCATTTCTGGGGTAATATAATTCTAACTTTCATCATGAAATGCAACCGGGTATTTTATTGCTTTTCAATGTCATTTCTTTAGTGTGCAGCTTCTCCTTCCCAGTAGCTATTGTATGGGAAGTGACTGTGATAATTCGGTGATATATTTCAGTGTATAATATGGTACTGATATTATGATGTGACATGTTTAGATATTTTTGATATTTCTTTCATTGTGTTTTCAGGATTGTTCAGTATAATATTATGCAGTTATGAGTCGTGTGACTTCTTTAGAAGGTGATCTGCAGTTTTTTGTATGTTTATTCCAGTTCAGTATAATTGACCGATGTTCATATGTGTATATTCCGGTTGAGTAAAGCTCGCCGATGTTCTATGGTCATGTGGACCTTTAGTTTTCATTGACGTAGGATGTTTCTTCCTACCAATTAAAACTAGCCGATGTTCTAAACTTCATAAAAACAGCAAAGAGGAGCGTTTTATAAGATTGCGTTTTATTTGGATGAATGATTCACTGCTCATGGGGACGCCCACCAGCAGATTCGTTGGGGACGCTCAGGGAATGGACACTTCATGCAAACCTTAATATCACGTGAGCTCCAGTATCTGACATTACTAGTAGCCTTAAGTGACGCTGCCCTAGCAACATCTCTTGGGCATTTTGGACGATTTCTGCTTGCCATGCATTTAAGACCCCTCATTATTTCTAAAGAAACAAGGGGAGAGGATATATTTCGGATGGGTATATTCATTGTTTTCTCAGGCTTTTAACAAGCAATGCAATTATCATGATTTGACATTGAGGACAGCAAACACTAGAAGCTCTAAAAAATTAGGCAACTAAATAATAATAATAATAATAATAACTTTATCAGGACAGCCGACAAAACTCCAGCCCTGCGCAACAGCGCCAACCTTCTAACGTTTTTCTTATCTTAAAATTGGTGCCTCCTTCAGGAACTGTACCTTGTACATTAGAATCTAAAGAGAACACTGCGAAAATTCACACCAATATTATATGTCTTCAAAAAATTTTCTAATTCGCTGCCCTTCTATTATTTTCGTATTCCGGCAAAATTACTGAATAAATGTCTTAGTCTTCTTTTTTATCGCAGGAGACGATAAGTGCGAAATTGCCTAAGCTGATCCCCCGCAAGCTGCACTCGTAGAACCACTTTTCGTAATTCATGGAATTTATTACGATTGTTAATGACTATTTCAAAATTTTAATCCATTTTTAAAGAATTGTTTATTGCGTATGTTTGCAGCACGGTGCGCTAAACACTCGCAAGCGCAACAGACAAGGCTAATGAAGAGAAAGACGGTTTGTTAGTTGAATTTTCGCTCGAGCCATCACTTCCGAAGAAGAGAAAGTGACGTTCTTTCTGGCTTGCTCCAGAAGTGCCTAAGATATTGTTGGACTTCCCTCTTTTGAAGCGACCCACGGCTGCTCCGCAACAGCTGGTTTACGCGCTTGCCAAGCATGAAGCCTCGACCATGAGAAAGGATCGACAAGTCCGCGCTTAACAACGTCTCTATCAGTGACCTCTTTCAGTGGCTCAGCAAGGAGACCACAAAAAACGTGAATGGACTCGGGGACTTGATTTCGGGAGAGATATATTGCCTGGTTGTGTCGAAGATGTTGCCGTCATCGTTGAAAGAGTACAAGGTGAATGTAGGCAGCGGTCGGGGATTCGACAGAGAGCTTAATTTCAAGTTACTCGACACTGCACTGAGGAAAAATTTTAAGGAGGATGCTCCACCTGTTGTTGACTTAGCGAACGGCAAGTACTCCGACCATGTTCGATTCGCGAGGCGCTTGAAGCGAGCCTGTGACACCGAGAAAGCACAAAACCAGGATGCCGCCCCCTGTTTGCCCGAGCGCAGCAGGAACGAGAACGTCGCCCAATGTTCCGCGCCTGGCGTGGCAGCGGAAGCCGGATCGAGCAACAACCCGGAGACTAGCGACATCTTGCCACTACTTCGCCGCTTTGTGGAAGCGAAGAAAAAATCTGACAAGAAAGTGGACGACATTCGACGGCTTTGCCGCCGTACGAGAGCTGGACGAGAAACTTATGAGAGAGTTTTTTTGTCAAGGTCGCAGGCATCGTGGAGGAGAAAGCAGCAGAGCAGTAAAAGCGAGTGCACGAAAAGGCCGACTATAGAGGACCCTATCGTGGGATGTCAGCCCTATCATGCTTCTCAGGTATTTTAATAAGAAAAACTGCATAGGAGCAACGAAACAAAACGATGACCAGGAAAGGATTTGTTTTGCATCTCCCAGCAACCGTAGTATGGGATTTCAGTCAGCGTCACGCAACGCCATGGATGGGCGAATGACACACGACCTGCCCCCTCTCTCCCCCTCAGTTCAGGATGCTTGGAGATGACGGAAGTTGCTTCAGATCGGGACGAACCCTTACAAAGAAAATTATGGTGTTTCTGCAAAATCTTTATTGCTCAATCGCATCGCCCACAACATACTTTCTATGGTGTTCATGTTGATGTTTTTGTGGGGGCCTTGTCGAGACCTTCCAGAAAAGTTGCCGCCGATTGTCTGATGAGCACGTGCTGACTGTCTTATGAGGATATGATGCATCCTGTGAGGGGCTTTTGGTGAAGACTAGTGATGATGTTTGGTGGAGTGTCGCCAGAAACTTTGCCGCCGATTGTCTGATGTGAACGTGCTGACTAATTGTGTGATGAGGATATGATGTATCCTGTGAGGGGTTTCTAGTGAAGACTTGTGATGATGTTTTGTGGAATGTTTCCAGAAAATTTTCCGCCGATTTCATAATGTGTACGTGCTGACTAAATATCTTATGATGATATGATGAATCCCTTTGAGGGATTTCTGGTGATGTTTTGTTGAAAGACTCCAGGCAATTTGAAGCCAAGTTTAGGATGTGGATGGGATGTCCGATTTGGTGATGTGGATGTGATGTCAGATTTCGTGATGTGGATGTGATGTCCGATTTCGTGATGTGGATTTGATGTTCGATTACGTGATGTGGATGTGATGTCTGGTTTTTTGATGAGATTAACGATGAGAGAAATAATTTAAAACATTGTCGCCATCTGATTTTTTTCGTTCAAAAAGCGCATAACGGTGGTACTTGTGCGGATATGTATCTTTAATCAACAGTAAAATACTGCATGAATGCATGCATATGAACACCAAAAAATTGACGAACGTTGAAAGCAATAAATATATAGATCGATTACAGATTTTGAATATTTATTTATTCTAAGACGGCAACGTCTATCGTTAAAACAAACCTCAACGGCCTTTTCACTTTATTTATTGTGACAACATCGACGAAAGGCTCGATCTGGTTTGTTGCACCGCCCCTCCTGGAAACTTCGAGCATGTGTAACCTAAAAAATAAAAGCAAAACCAAGTGTAGAGCAGTTGTAGCTTGCACATGCTCTGAATTCAGTTTCAAGGGATCAGGTGGAAGAAAAAAAGGTGGAAGAATGGAAGAAGTAAAATGTGCATTTTAAAAACACGCCATTACCGTTTCATCTATTTAAGAGGAGCACAAGGGAGACATACAAACCTAACTGGTTAAAGAATTGCTGGGAGGAGGGCGAGTGCAGAACCACATAAGATATTGAGTATCTGCATCGACCGCGCTTCATAAGGACATTAGTGTAGCACATCGGCTTGTTGGGACAGTAAAGATGCTCACCCGTCCTATAGAGGAGGGAATATCTCTGGCACCTGTGCTCCCGCACTCTTCGTTCAGCTAGTGGAAGACATCATGCACTGCTCGATACGTAGCCCTATGTTCATCACGAGAAATTTAGTTCTCTTAATTTGGTTGAGTGCATTGCACTGCACGTAATGATTATTGTACGAAAGAGATACTTTTCAATTCATTTCGATATATTATAGTGTTACCGATTACCGAAACAAAATAGGTGCAGGGAATGTTTGGGCTGACAAAAACCACAGATACTTTTTGTCTTCGGTGGCGGCTCTGTTCCGCCCTCGGGCGCGGGAGTGTTGTCCGGGACGGCGCCTACTTCCGACTCTTGAACGATACGCAAAATGCACTTCAAAGCTAAAAACGAGGGCGTGATGGACAAATTTGGAAAGGCAAAACAGCCTCTCTCTCCCGTGGTTGACCAAGAACAACACGAGCCACAAGCTTGGTTCCGCCTGACAAAAAAAAATAAAATAAAGAAACTGTAGTCTGCACCCGCCTTATGACGAGCAGGGGTGGTTTAACAATGTGGCAAAGGTACTAGAAGGCACCCAGCACGACCGACTGAACCAGGCATCGCCTCTCAAGCAGAGGCAGGTCAAATGTCTGGGCCCTCCGCACACGAGCTCTTACGAGCCATCTACGACCGAAGACCACATGTCATCCCATATTCCAGCACAGTCGTAGGTCACGCCTAAAATGCGCATCTGCGCACACCACTGCAAAGGTATCACACATGTAATACTCCTCTGAGGAGATCCCACAAAAAAATAATGACTTATTAAGAGCTGCCCCCAACAAGGAGGCGTACTCACGAAAAACGTTTAAAGCTTCGAGCAGGCTGCGTTCATCAGCTAAGTAGAGTGTGATGTCATCTGCATAAGCAGTGATACGCACTGCCTCACTGCCTGGCAACGGCAGACCTCTAATAAGAGAGTGGGGATTTACTGCCAGGAGGAAAGGCTCTAATGTTAAGACAAACAAAAGGGAGAGAGCGGACAATCTTGACGGACGCCGCGGCCAACATCAAATGCGGTACTTTCCCAGCCATTGAGGAACAGAGTGCTTGAAATGTATTTGTACATCTCTTTAATGACAAGAACGAAAGAAGGTGGGAAACCGAAAGCATCCAGTGTACCGTAAATATACTCATGCTCTAAAAAGTCGAACGCCTTCTCTTGATCGATCGAGGGAAACAAGAAGACCCTGTGCGCGCCGCCGTATAGCATACTATAGGATATCTCGCGTTACGGAAGGTAAACTATGTATTTCACGACCCGGCATGGAGCAAACCTGCTGGAAGGAAATGAGGGACGGGAGAAGAGACCGTAGACGGCGAACGAGTAATTTTGCTAATACTTTATAACCTGAATTTAGTAAGGTGATAGGGCGCCAATCTGCCAGACATGTCGAGAAAGGAGACTTTTAGGAATCAGGACAATGCGGCCTCTTTTAAATGAATTGGGGCAGGACATGCCGAGTGAGACAGAGTTTATAACTTGTGTGAAAATGGGGCCTACAATATGCCAGAATTGTAAATAGAACTCCACAGGAAGACCATCTGGCCCAGGCGCTCAGCCTCGCTTCATGGAATCTAACGTCTCCTTGATTTCACCTTGTGTTGGCAGAGCCATTAGGCCATCATGAAATTTAGCGGCAACCTGCGGCAAGCCTCCAAAAAATGGGTGTGCGGAAACGTCATCGCGATCAACCAGAAGGAGCGGCTGAGAAATATCCCGTAAATGGACGAAAAACGCGCTGAAATTCCTGCCTGGGTGGGCTGGGCTGGGCCACAGCCCTGGCGGAAGATGTAAAAGCAGGGGCACCTCGAGGGCAGAACAGCTCCTGGCGTGCAAACCGAAGCACCTCAGGATGAGTTGTTGGACTGCGTCGACAAAGCCATGTCGCCGCTGTCAAAGAGGATGATCGTAAAAGACGCGTGAGACGCTCCGAAAGCTCCTCGCACATAAGCGACGATGGCGACGGGGTGCGCTGAGCAATGCGCAGCTTCGCCGTCACTACGCCCACCTTAGCTGAGACGCGAGCCCTAAGGGCTTGACCAGAAGCGGCGCATTGATGACGCTACTGCTCCTTCAGCCGGTCCCAGTCACCAGGCACGGCCCCAACAACCGGAAAACGCAAGGCCCGCGTAGTCCTTCTCTCGTATTGTCATCGTGAAGGGTGCGCACATCCAAACGCCACGGTCTGTGAGGAGACACTGCAGCCGCCGGAACCCCGAGTGACAGAAGGAAGGGCGATGGTCTGGTATGTGTACCGGCGAGGATGGCAGCGTCATTACGTTAACAGCACACACTCGCCTCGAAAGGCCCGTCGGTATATACACCCTGTCTAACCTGCTCGATGATAATCCGCGACGCCAAGTCCACACAAAGACACCGTCTTACAGGAGCTCATAAACGTCTGTTAGAATAAACTGGTTGACTAGGCGGCGCAACTCGCGCACATTCCAGCCTGGCCTGCCCCTACCAGGGCCCTGCACATCAGCGACCGTATCGAGCACGCAGTAGAAATCGCCCAACATCACAACTTTACGTCCTCCAAGAAAATTTCATGCGACACACCAAATTGTGACAGAGTACTGGCGTTCATAAATGTGACCCAAAAGTAAATGATGACACTTACCGAAATCCAGAGCGGTTGCTTGTGCACGGTGGCTGGCCGGCTTCCACCATGACAGCAGTGCCGCGCAGTTCTTGCTTTCCTTTCCTTTGCGCTTTCCTTTGTTAAAAGCTTCATCCCAACATAGGCGTCTACGGCACGGACCGCATAGACATCCCATTCGTGCTCTTCGTGCCATTTCACAAGTACATGTGGCATTTTAGAACGACAACGAGGGTGGCTGGACTATAAAGAAACCGTTCTAACTCTACCTTCCGAAGAATGGCTCGAGAAAACGCGGCAGAGTTTTAGAATGTTAGCCACAATCACTTGACGGCGGTAACGTATAGCGTGTCTGCGTACGGGAGTGGGGAAGGGTTGATGCGGAGTCACATGACAAGAACTGCGGAGTAGGAACTACCGTACCGGTTCTGGGACCTCAGAGCACCCTTTTTTTCATTCCAGAAGGGGTGGTAGGAAGGCGAGTGAGCTTTCTTCTCTCAAGCTGTCCGCTGCAAGAAGAGTGGGAGCATCTGTGCCATGCTGCCAAGGAAAAGTAGGTTTACTTGTTCCTTGGAAGAGATATCTGCGCGGGAGGGGGGGGGGGGGGGAGGGGAGGAGTGGTTCTGGCCTTGCAAACTGTTTGCAATCAAGGATCCGAGCTGCTCTCTTGCACTAACAATGTTCTTCTGCGTGGTCTCTATTGGGGGAAACAGGCTAGAAGCGAGAGTGGAGCCGTGTACACTTCGATGCTATCTATTCTGGCTACCGCTTTGAATTCGCAACGACGTTCTCCAGTCTCCTCGGCAAGCTTCAAAAACGCACCCTCACCGAACAGAAGCCTCTCGCATGCGTTTCAGAGGCGTCGATGGGACGCGCTCTGTTCTTCAGTGGGCCCGCGTCCACAGTCACTCCAGTACAACCTAAGACGCGGCACCGCCTGTGTATGCCGAGAAGAACCTCTAGGTCGAAAGCTGGCAATGATAGCAAGAAAAGGAAAAGAGCTGAAGAAGCGCAGAAGCATATACTTCAAAGCAGAAGAAAAAGGGGGAGGGGGTAGAAGGGTTGCTGTAACCACGCAGAAGGAGTGGACTGGGTCGGTCTGGCAGTGATGGAACGAAAGTATCGGAACAAAAATGGAGATCAAAGAAAAGGAAGGAAGATGTGTTGCTAGTTTGTGGAACATAATTAAAGGTCAACAAAGAAACAAAAGACGACTAAACGTTCCTTGTAAGAGGTGCACGGCGAGGGGGAACGAGACACTGCGATACTCTGCCATCGGCGGAGTGATACGTAAATCAAAGAGTCCACGCGTATTTTTATTTCCGTCGGACTAATTTGCGGCTATATTGCCTGCGACCGAAAATATTTATTCAAAGAAACTTAAAAAAAACACAATAAGAGCGTAAGTCAAGCCGCCGCGGGACTGGCTGAAAGGCACTCAACGCGTTGTTTTACTCCTCCTAGCTTCATTGTTGTTCAAAAAAAAAAAGAAGAAAAAGGCGTGAGATGGGACGTTTAATTCGATTTAAATTAGGAAATCGGCCACAGATGACAATAATTTATAGTTTGTAGGAATGCTTGGAATGTGTAGATCAAGTTCCCGCGGTAAAAAGACGAGTTCAGATTCCTATTTAGCCCACCTTTAAGTGATATTTGTCATAATTTGCAATGAAAATATTCCTGTTCCGGTTCCTGTTTCTTTGCAATGTTCCTGTTTCTTTTTTACTTTCGTTGGGGCATTTATAGCATTCCTACAGCAGTGAAGATTGAACAGTATGTCTAATTTTCGCGTCGCAATGCTAGCTGTTTGACAAGAGCTTAATATTAGGCCACCACCAAGAACAACATTGAATTATTAATGATTCACAAATTCAATAAGATAATCTAGAAAATAAAAGAAAACACTCGCATTGCCAGAGGGAGGGCGCAATAGCACGCATAAACACGTATGAGCGAAATTCGAGCGTGTCTCATAATGAGTGCCTGCAACACAAAATTTATCAAGAAGTTCACATTGTAATTCATTTTTGACCAAAAGAGATACGCCACCTCCTCGTTTGACCTGGCGATTCAAGCAATAGCTCCCTTTTTTTGAAAGCGAAACTTATTGCCCCAGGGCATCAATGATGGGTGAAGGTGTGATGAATGATCTGAATGAATGGAAAAAGGTTAGCTGATTTGATGAAGTCCAGTAGAGAACGATGGTACGGTCCCTGCGTCCAGGCAATGTATGAAGAAGGGTTGCTTGGTGAAAGACCTGCTACCATCAGGTGCCGGATTCTTGTAGGCTTGAGAGCTGGGCAGTCCCACAGTAAGTGATGAATGTCGGCCTCAATGTCCTCGTGTTTACATATCGGACACCCTGGCCGAGGAAACAATTCTTGGTACTGACGCCACTTCCGAGTGATGGCTGGTGCGAGGGCAACCCCGACCCGGATCCTCCTAAGCGCAACCCCCTCTGCACGGGTAAGACCGCGGGGGAGGGTTAGCGCACACGGAGGGATGAGAGCACGTGTGCGTCGCCGGAGGAGTTCCTTTCTTGATGAAAGGAGGGTAAAATTGTCCAAATGAAGGAGCCGAGGCGGTGATGAGTTTGTATTCGCAAGGCGGTTCGCTAAATCTGCCTGGCTTTGATAGGCCAGCAGATCCTGTGGGACCCACTCAATACGTACTGGTTGCGGGATGCGTGCCGCGAGCCGGTGGATGTCCTGACATATCGTGGGACAGCCGCTAACACGTCGTAGCAATCGGACAACTTGAAGGGCGTCAGTGCGGATGACAACGCGGGCCGCAGGGAGCATAGTTAAGTCGGCCACAGAGCAGAGTGCTGCTTGAACTGCAACGAGCTCAGCACAAAAGAACGAAGGGATTTCCGTAAGCTGAAACCAAGAGGTTTGATTCAGGGCAGGTCTGCACGGGCAGTAGATAGCTGTTGTTGCTTTGCAGTATTGTATGCTTGCGTCTACGTAGACAACAATGGATCCTTCAGGCAGGCAAGCATCTTGTTCCTCAAATTTCTGGAGAAGCAATGATGCCGAATGAGCAGATGTTGGCCGGCGATTATCTGATGGCTTGTTGTCGCTGAGCTGTACAAACTTCCATGGGGGAAGAACTGGCGTTGGAGGCTGAAGAATGGAGTGTGACGTTGCATAAGTCCTCAGTGCATGCGTGGAGTGCGATAGACTGGCCTTAAGGCTGGGCGCTTCACGGCGCTGCTGCACCAGCTCATCAATGGTATTGAGCTGCGCATTCTCTTGTAAAGCTATGACCGGTGTGATGCGTGGAAGGTACGTAATGGTCCTCATAGCCTCTCGCTTCACGGCTTCAAGGCGATCCCATTGGGCTCTTATAAGATGTTGAAACTGGGCTTGATAAACAATACGTGGCTGCAGAACTGCCCTCACCAATTGCCGTGCAACGAACGAGCCTGCGCCACCAGATTTAGGGGCAATTCTTCTAATAAAACCCAAAGTCTGAATAGCTTGCCTTTTTTCCCGAGAAAGCCATGCAGTCGCTGATCCTGATTGGTGAATCATTAAGCCAAGGATATTTACACTCGGACTTTCCTGTAGTGGGGTGTCTGATAGACAAAGACGGATTGGACATGCAGTAAGTTTACGGCGTCCCCAGCGCTTGGAGACTGACGTGTATGTTGTTTTATGCACGGATAGCTGAAGTCCGATGGATGATGCGTAATTACAGGTAACATCCTAGGCAGATTGAATGGCAGCTTCCTGTGTACGGAGATCTTGGTGAGTACTCCACACCGTGATGTCGTCAGCGTACTGAAGAAATTTTATGTCACGGATGTCATGTAAGCGCCAAGCCAGCGGGATGAAAGCAAAATTAAATAACGTCGGCGACAATACTGATCCCTGGGGCACGCCGCAGAGAGGAACAAATGATCCGACCGCTTCGCCGCTGAGGCGTATTGCAAATTTTCTGCCTTCCAAAAATGATTGGAAAAATCTACGCACTCTAAGAGGGAGATGAAGCATGTCAATGGAGTTCAGAATGGCTGCATGACAGATGTTATCATATGCCTTTTCAACGTCCATTGCTAAAACAGTACGCACATGGCGGCTGCGGGTAGATGACAAAACTGCAGATGCTGACAGCCATCCCGTCCTCTGTACCAATATATGGACGAAAGCCGATTTGTGCTGGGTGATAAAAACCGCGCTGCTCTAGCCACCATGACAGCCGTGTGGCTAGCATTTTCTCCGCCAGCTTTCACAGCTAGGAGTTAAGGAGATAGGTCGCAAGTTGGCGAGGTCCGTCAGAGGCTTTCCTGGTTTCGGGATAGGAATCACGACAGCGAATTTCCAGCTTTCGGGCACTACGCCATCCAACCATACTTTGTTTATGGTGTCAAGTAGTTGATAGAGTGCAGCGCTACTCAGGTTCTTGTACACCTCGTACTGAATATTGTCCGGGCCGGGCGCTGTTTTCCGTTTCGCATCATCTATCGCAGCCAGCAACTCAGACATAGAGAACGGACACGCAATTCCATCAACGTCGACATCAGACGGCATTTGATATACATGCGCTGAGATGCCTGCCATATTTAAACTAGCGGATGAAGAAGGCACAGCTTCGTATTTCGGGAAAAACTTTCGCGCTGCTTCTTTGGCGAAACCATCTGGCGACAAGTTAGCCGCGAAGCATGCGGTTGCTGCTGCGTCAGTCGAACGGCGACCGCTTTCCATTGTACGGAATGTTCGCCAGAGAGAGGCATTCGAGGATTTTGCAGAAAATTATTCCCACAACGCATGCCACTGCCGCGGAGAGAGGTCGCGTTCATATTTGCGTGCCTTAGCTATAAGATAGTGCAATCGCATACGTGCCTGCGACGAAGTAGGGTCTCTCGTAGCAGCCAGCTCGGCTTGACGGCGTGCCGCCCACAAGTTAAGAAGGCCTAGGTCTGGTGCCGGTCTACCAACATCAGTCCAGGTGGTAGTTGTAGCACTGGTTAGCGCTGTTTGCATGCGCTCAACAAGGATTGGCGGAGAATCTGAGGAGATATTGTCCATACAGGAGCGGAAACTGCCCCAGTTGATCGCAGAACATTTGTAGCGTAAAGGTCGGAAATGTGAGGTGTGAAGACCGATGATGATAGGGTGATGATTACTTCCCCAGCAGTCTGGCTCCATGTGCCAGGAGGGAGTACCCGGTCGCGACCACCACGTCAAGTCTGGAGCATAGGAAGCACTGCGAGTTTGACGCACTGGCCGTGTTGCTGTCCCAGAATGGTTGAGCAGCACAAATAGCTCTTGAAAGCTAGTATATACTAATCTGTCACGCTCGCTGTATTACAGGGCGTGCTACGTCCGCCTCTACGAAGGAGGGTGGCGCTGGTGAACACTCTTAAGGTGGCACATTATCAACTTGTTCGGCGGAAGTGTCCGCTACCGCATCCTGCACTTACAAGACCACAATCGTCGGCCTTTCGCATGCTCCAAACGGGGTCGTTCCCCTCCAGGGGCTGATTCAGTCACTTCGCGCCTAATGTAGAACCCCACTGTCCAGACTTTGGGGAGGCAGTGCTCGTAAATTCTGGCGCATCATAAATCCTGGCTTTCAACCCGACATTTTGCTTTCCGACAGCGACGGCGTCATAATTAAAGAGTATGAATGTGCTCAGGTTTTCAACGACGCCTTCTCATCAGTATTCACCAAAGAAGACATTAGCGCATTCCCTGACTTAGATATAATCCAAGATATTTGCATGCCTGAAATAGTTAATAATGAAACTGGTATTTTAGCTTTATTAAACAATCTTAAAATAACTAATAGTTCGGATCACCTCGGTTTCAACAATAAGTTGCTGAAGAACACATCCCAAAGCATTAGCGCTGTGTTGTCCTGTTTGTTTTCGCAATCATTATCGCACGGATTAATTCCTAATGACTGGCGGATAGCCAAAGTAATACCTATATTTAAATCAGGTGAGCGTTCCTCTCCATTAAACTATCGACCCATCTCGTTAACCAGCACTGTTTGCAAACTACTCGAACATATCATTCACAGCCAAGTCATCAGCTATCTCGAAGATCATAACATTATTTTCGATTATCAGCACGGTTTTCGCAAGGGATTTTCTTGTGATACTCAGTTAGCTGGCTTTATTAATGACTTACAATTATCACTTGACGCGGGCTTTCAGGTCGACGCAGTGTTCCTGGATTACTCAAAAGCTTTCGATCGGGTTCCTCATCAAAGACTTCTACTGAAACTAGCACAGCTTAATATACACCCTAACGTGCTCGCTTGGATTAAGGACTTTCTGTCATCTAGAACTCAGTTTACCTCCGTTAATAATTCTAACTCTTCCTCTGCTAATGTGACATCTGGGGTACCACAAGGAAGCGTGCTAGGGCCTTTGCTTTTTCTAATCTATATTAATGATTTACCTGCCTGTGTAACATCTAGACTTCGCCTTTTCGCTGATGACTGCGTAATTTACCGTAACATTACTACAGACAGTGACCGCCAATCTCTACAATCTGACCTGAACGCAGTAAGCTCTTGGTGCTCATCATGGTTAATGGCAATAAACGTTTCTAAAACTAAACTAATATCTTTCACTCGCCGTACAGCTCGCATTCCAACCACTTATATTCTAAATGACAATACTGTGGAACTAACATCAACATACAAGTACCTTGGGGTGCACCTTCAGTTTGACCTAACATGGCATCACCATATCGACCTCACCCTAGCATCTGCTAACCGCTCACTTGGTTTTCTTAAACGTAACCTCAGATACGCCCCTATACACGTTAAAAAGCTTGCTTATATAACTCTAATACGCCCTAAAATCGAATATGCTGCGGCCATTTGGGACCCTATTCAAGCCTACGTTATCACTAACATTGAATCCTTGCAAAACCGTGCTGTTCGTTTCATATTTTCAGACTGCTCACCCTTCACAAGCCTTTCAGCATTAAAAAAACGTGCCGAACTGGAAGATTTGTCATATCGCCGTAAACTTGCTCGCTTAACCCTTTTCCATAAGCTTTATCACCACCCATCCCTTCGCCGTGATTTGTTTCAGTCACCTGATGCTCTCTTTCCACGCCGTGATCATTCTTTCAAAGTTAAACGCGTAAACTGTCATTCATCGTCTTATGCCAATTCATTTATTCCCCGTACTATCACTGAATGGAATAGTCTGCCATCAGTCATCGCCACAGAAACTGACAATAAAAAATTCCAAGAGCTTCTTCGCTGTGACGGAAATGTGTAAATGTTTGCTGTTTTTGTTAGTGTTCAATTTTTCTTTGTGTGATGCCTTATGTTTTAATCACTTACTTGTTGAAATGTATCGCGATTACTTATGATTGTACCCCCCCCCCCCTATGTAATACCCTCTTCTGGAGGGCCTTTAGGGGTAACTTGAATAAATAAATAAATGCTCTGGCAATGCGCTGCGTTACTCAACTAATCGCTTACCACTCTATCCGACTGGGAGGCAGCCCTTAAGAGCGGCGACCTCTCAGAGCAACTACGGGCTGTCCAGAGGGCCTGCGACAGGGTGGAGGACCACAATCTTTCGACCCCGACGTGGGTGCGGCCCGCGACGGCTACAGGGACTCCCTGAAAAGGGAGGTACGTAACGCGGTTCCTCAGGACTAACAATAAAGTTCTTTGTCTGTCTGTCTGATAATAATAATTGGTTTTTTGGGAAAAGGAAATGGCGCAGTATCTGTCTCATATATCGTTGGACACCTGAACCGCGCCATTAGGGAAGGGATAAGGGAGGGAGTGAAAGAAGGAAGGAAGAAGGAGGTGCCGTAGTGGAGGGCTCCGGAATAATTTCGACCACCTGGGGATCTTTAACGTGCACTGACATCGCACAGCACATGGACGCCTTAGCGTTTTTCCTCCATAAAAACGCAGCCGCCGCGCTCGGGTTCGACCCCGGGAACTCCGTATCAGTAGTCGAGCGCCCTAACCACTGAGCCACCACGGCGGGTCTGTCTGTCTGGCCCTTTCCTTTTTGAGGCGAGGGGAATGGCTTGAGGCAGCGTCATGAGGGCCGCGGCAACTGGCGCACGTAAGGACTGTTGCCCGGAAAGAATCGCCGCTGTGTGGCTGAGTACACAGTAGGCACACGATGGGGAAATTGCACACACTACTCACGTGTCCTATCTTCATGCATTTCAGGCACTGAAGAGGCTTCGGGACGAAAGGCCTAACTACATGCCGAAAGCGCCCAACCTTCACGTACGTTGGAATGCAGTCCTCTTGCAAGGTCAACTCGATGCGCTTTGTCCTCCCAAGACGCTGAGCTTGCAGTATGGCTACACCGTCGGTAGCTGGTCTCAATGTAATCTACATAAAATTAATGTTCTCCAAAAAAGGTATTTAAGAGCTGTGATGACCCCCATAATGCGCAGGTCCACACGGGACGGAGAGGCAAAGAGACACCGTATGGCTCAGTTTAAACAAACAGGTATATTCAATAATTACACATGATTAAGGTTATACATCAGAGGCTGGGGCGTCCGAGCTTACGTGCCGACGACTTCATGGGGGCGATGGAGTGGCTCCGGAGTTGGGCTCGAGCGGTTGCTGGCAGAAGCTGCACGCCGTCGGGCTTCGGCGCTGAAGGCCCTCTTGGCGAACGATGTCGTCCTGAGCGTTCTTCTTCCGTTTCTTCGAGGATGGTTCACAAACCCTTCCTCTAGTGTCGTTCGGCTTGGAAGATGAACAGGAGGCGAGCTTGTAGATGATGACAGCAGAGCATAATTTTACAACAGAACAAACTTTGCACTACTTTACTCATCGACCGGGCAGGTTAGTGCCTAAGTAGCATCACATTACATGCTAAGCATGGAGCCCCAGCTCAGACTGGACTGCATCCGTTTACATGTGCTTTTAAGCACTTGATTAACAAAGGACTAAGGGCGGTCATTTCCAGTGGCCCGCCCAAAGCATCAATTCTCCAATCCAAAATAACATGCGAGATGGGGACCACCCCTTTGGGTTGGGCTTAGCCTCGAACCCAGAGTCTGTTAACAATACAAACAAAATAAACAACAAAAACGCCACCACTCTCTCTCAAGTGAGAGTATACACAGGCTCTCTCTTCGGAGCTAATTCACTAGCGCCTGTCTTTCCACATTCTTGGCGAGTACTGCCTGTCCGCCATGACAGGTGTCCGTCGCGGCCCTTCTGGGAAGCTGTGGGTGCCTTCCCGGCGATAGCCCACGACAAAGGGGGGGGGGGGGGGGAGGGAAAGAATGTCGTCTTCGCGGTATCGCATAGCGTCGGCTGTGGTACGGCGCGCTCTGGCCCGCTGACAGCTCCCTTGTCCTGGAATGTAACCGGAAATTGGGGAGGATAAAGCCTGTTTCCCCGGGGCGGCGGCGGGTCCGGTTTTTCTGGTCGTCACTCAAAGAGCATGGCTGGGTAATTGATGATGCCGCTGTCACGGGTCTCCGTCTACGCCGCGCCGTCGAACGTGGATCCTCGTAGCACACACGGAATGTCACACTCGCTCACCCTCCAGAAGAATGTTCTCCGAACATTTGAGTCCACGCAGCTCCCCTTGTCTTTCTGAATCGCCTCGCACAGTGCGTCCGACAAAACACTTTTCGCTGCACTCAACACCACTGCACAACACCATATGCCTCCGCTGTCAATACTGGCGTCTCCAGGGGCAGCACTGATCTTCTTTTACAGATAAACATGAAACTCAGCACCCAAGCCTCTCCTTTCTAGTCCAAACTGGACGAAATAAATTTACCACAGTTACAAAGGAGCTCCCACTTCTAGCACGATCACGGCACAGACAAAAATATAGATAACGAAAGGAAGTAGGGCAGGTTCTGCATGCGCTCCGCATGCTCTCCTGTGAAGGTGTTACTTAATGACAGAAAGGTTTAACTACCAACTCCGATAACTTAACACATAAGCACATAGCAATGTTATGAGCTGTGGCATTACACAATTCTAACCAGTTCAAAACTCCGCTCTGTTTACGCCATTAGTCCGACTTAGCTTTCCGATTTCGCAGCGGATATCGGCCTTCATGAGTCATACTAAGTAAGTCTGTGCCCCTTTGTCTGCTTTGGGACTCGCGAGGGCTCGTGGCAGGAGCCTCTCCTGGCGTTATCTGCGCGGCAACCTCGCGCGCTTCTTCTTCTAGCAATGCATGAAGTAAATCCGGTGGCATTCTGGCCGTCACCTCTGGCGCCTGCCGAACAGATGCAGGAGAGGGCGTTTCTTGCGAACTATCTGCGCGCTCCGCTTCACTTCTTTCCCCATCAAAATCCGCGCTTTCCCTTTCCTCATTTCGTGAATACTGAACCGGTGCCGACTTGAGGCGATTTGCGTGTATCCTTATCAAACGCCGGTTCACGTCTCGGACTCTGAAGTTTACCGGAGAAAGCTTCTCGACAACCTCGCACGGTCCTCTCCACTTCGTCTGGAACTTACGAGCTAGCCCAATCTGCCTTTGGCAGTTTTCAATGTACACGCTGTCCCCCACATCAAACGGCGCGTCTCTAGCACTGCGATCGTGCACCTCCTTCCTGCGCTTCGCCGCTTTCTTTAAGGACTCCTTTGCGATGTCCCTCGCCACTTGCAAGCGCGATTCTAGCTCAACCTTATAGTCGTCCAGTGAAGCGTATGGGACACGACGGGGGCCCTCTGGCACTTCACTAGGCTGGTCCGGGTCTCGGCCGTAGAGAAGAAAGAATGGCGATTCGCCCGTGCTCTCGTGTGCTGCGGAATTGTAGGCAAACATTGCATACGGGAGCCACAAGTCCCAGTCCCGCTGGTCGCGCGAAACAAAATGCGACAGGAACCCGGCCACGGTTTGGTTCAGTCGCTCCACCGCGCCGTTGCAAGCCGGATGGTACGGTGTTGTCTGCTTCTTAGCGATCTTAAGCAGCTCGCAAACTCTCCTCATTAGCTGCGACACGAAGTTCGTTCCCCGATCTGTCAAGAGTTGCCTCGGGGGTCCATGTCGGAGCACGATCTGTTCGACAAATGCTCTTGCAACCGTGTCTGCCTTCTGATCTGGGAGTGCTACCGCTTCCGCGTATTTTGAAAGGTGGTCGACAAATACTAAAATGTACTTGTTTCCGGAAGTGGTCGTGGGCAATGGGCCCATTATGTCCATACCTGTCCGCTCGAAGGGAGCCGAAACCTCAGGGAACGGCTGAATTGGAGCTGGTCTTCGTCCCTTGGGTGTTTTTCTTTCGAGACAGGAATGACACTTCGCACAGTAGTCTCTAACATCCTGTCGCATGCCACTCCAAAAGTACAAACGCTCCACACGCCTGCGTGTCTTCGCTACGCCAAAATGACCGGCGCATGGCGCATCGTGAAACGCGCGAAGAACCCTTTCTGTCCACGACCGAGGTATGACGACTCTCTCCCAAGCGGTTTTCTCTGGTCTCCCTTTCCTGGTTGGCCTCGTGCGCCGACACAGGGTGCCGTCTTTGTCAATGAAATAACCTAGCTGTTCGGGGTTAGACGGTGCGCCCTCTAAGCTTTCGATTATTCGCTTCAGGTCAGGATCTTTGCACTGCTCTGTGCGTAATTCGGCGGGGTCGACTACGGGGACAAACTCATCTATAGCTGCCACGGCAGCTGTGCGGCTGAGTGCATCAGCATTCAGATGTGTCTTTCCTGACTTGTGCTCAACTTCAAAGCAGTATTCCTGCAGGTGTAGATTCCATCTAGCGAGTCGCGAGCTAGGGTCCCTGACACTCATCACCCATTTCAGAGGATGGCAGTCTGTGACTAGCTTGAATTTGCGGCCGTAAAGGTAGCATCTGAAGTGCTTTACTGCCCAGACAACGGCGAGGCATTCCCTTTCCGTAGCTCCGTACTTTTGCTCTGTGGGGCTCAGCTGTCGGCTAGCAAAAGCAACGGGATGTTCTTTGCCCTCGATAACCTGAGATAGCACGGCACCAACTGCGAACTTTGACGCATCTGTGGCCATAACGAAGGGCAAATTAAAATCCGGGTGGCGCAACAGCGGTGCACTCATTAGCTTCCTTTTCAGGGCCCCAAAAGCATTCTCCGCGTTTTCGTCCCAGCGAAAGGCGACATTTTTGGCTGTTAAGGCGGTGAGCGGCTTAGCGAGCTTGGCGAACTCCACTATGTGCCTTCGGTAGTAACCGATCAGGCCGAGAAACTGCCGGACCTGGCGGACGCTAGTCGGGGATGGAAAATCCGAGACACACCTTAGTTTCTCAGGGTCCGGTCGCACGCCGTCAGCTGAAACAACGTGCCCGAGGTATTTCACCTCGTTTTTGAGGAATTGGCACTTAGAGGGCTTCAGCTTGAGACCCGCTGCTCTTAGTCGTACCAAAACCTGCTCAATATCGCGCAAATGGTTATCAAAACTGTCACTGTATATGATAATGTCATCCATATACACGAAGCACAGCCTCCCCAGAAGACCTGCCAGGATAACATCAGCGGTTCTCTGCCAGACAGCAGGGCTGTTGGCCAGACCCATCGGCATTCTTTTCCATTCATAGTGCCCTGAGGGCGTGTTGAATGCCGTTTTCTCGGCATCTGCCGGATCCATTGCTATCTGCCAGAATCCCGCCGCCATGTCCACTACCGTGAAGTACCTGGCAGAGCCCAGCTGAGAAAGCGTCTCCTGTATATTGGGGATGGGGTATGGATCGATGCGAGTTACGGCATTTAGTTTGCGGTAGTCCACTACCAATCGATACGAGCCATCTGGCTTTTCCACCAATAGTGCTGGTGCTCCCCAGGGTGACTTTGAGTGTTCGACAATGCCGCGATCAATCAGGTCCTGCACCTGCCGCTCCATCTCCTCACGTTGGGAGTAAGGAATCCTGTACGCACGCTGGTAAACGGGCGATGAAGTGCCGGTTTCTATCCTGTGCTTTATAACGCCACAGCAGCCCAAATCCAGGTTGGACGCGGCGAATACCTCCGAGTAGTCGTTCAGCAAACCAGCCAGAGCCTCCCTCTCCCTGGATTTTACGTGAGAAAGATCGAACGACACCTTTGGAGCAGCCGAAGGACTAGCATGCTCTACAGTTGCGAGTACCGTATCGGTGGGCTCACGTTGCTCTATCGCAGAGGTGAAGAAAGCCAATGTTTTGTTCTTGGGAAGGCTCAGTGGCTGCTGGCTACAGTTAACCACCCGTAGGGGCACTCTGTGGGCGTCATTAACTGTCACGAGGCAAGCGGCTGCCTTCAGGCCATTGCTGAGAGAGTCGACCGGCTCAAGCACTCCCACGGCGCCGCTCTCTACATCTGAAGGCACAAACGCGTACAAAATGTGCTCCGACCAAGGAAGGACGACCGCCTCCTCGACCAGCCGGACGGCAACCCGCGAATATACCTTCTCCAATGATCCCACTGTTTGACGGGTGTCAATATCGGTAATGCGAATCTCAGCCCCTCTCCTGTTCAAAAACGGAACTCTTGAGCCGCCCGCATTAACCTCTTCCTCAGAGAATGAGACTACTACCTTCCCTTTTCTCAAAAAATCCTGCCCTAATATACCTGACACTCCGTTTGGCAGAGACACCGTGTCCGGGCATACGTAGCAGGGGTGCTCCAATGCAATTCCGCCGAGAGAAAAGTGTAACCGGTAGAGTCCACTTATGCCAAGAGGATCCCCCGTTATGCCTACAAATTTGGTTGCCATACCACCCGACGCTTCCAACACCTCGCGGTCCCCCTTCCTTCGAAGCGTGTTAAAACTGCTCTCCTTAAGCAATGTCACCTTTGACCCCGTATCTATCAACAATTCCATGCAGCAACCATTTAACTTGCAACGCACAACAGGGCATGCCTCGTCGGCCACACAAACTACCACCACCTCATCATCCACTGCTCCCTCCCCACGCTCCTCAGGCTGGGGAGGACTAACTAGTTTTTTGTCTCGGTATCTGGAGTCCCGCTGTCGGCTTGCTTAGGGCGTGTCTCGCCTGCTTCTCTTTGTGGCTCCCCACGGCGCACGTTTTGGCAGAACCTGGCGATGTGTCCGCGACCCTGGCAAGCGAAGCATACGATTTCTTCAAAATCTCGCATACCGCGCCTGTAGCTTTGTGGCGGTCTCCGGTTTCCAGCGAATGGGCGCTGTTGAGCGCGCGCTTCAACCTGGCGTTCTACCTGCTGAGTTAGCAGCTGTTCCAAGCGATCTAACCGCTCTGTCAAGAGAGCAACCTCAGGGTTGAGCACCGCTCTCTCTATGACGCGTACTCTCGCTGCGGCTGTTGTTAACGCCTCATTTTGTTCCTCATCCAATGCGGCCTCCACGGCTTGGTCGAAATTGCTCGGCTTGCGCGAGAGCACGAACCGGCGCACGGGGTCTTGCAGACCAGCCACGAACAAAGCGGTCATTTCCTCTTTAAGTATATCCTCCGCGTATTTCTTCTTAAGCTGGTCTCCTTCCTCCTCCCTGCTTAACGTATCGCGCGCTAAGCGCTGAAGCCGCGACGCAAACGTTCGCACGTCCTCCCCTACCATCTGTCCGGCGTCACGGAACCTCTGTACTCGCACGTGACGTGGTTCAGTGTCAAAATGCTCAAACGCGAGCTTCTTAAATTCCGCAAATGATTTTGTGGATTTTACTTTTTCGTCTCGCCATGCAAAACCATGAGCAGCTCCTGCCATCTTACACCTCGCCATTCCCAGCATTTGAGCATCGGACCATCCCCCCATTTTCCCAATCTCTTCTAGCATGGAAAAGAAATCGCAGATTGGAACCCCTGTCTTATCTCCCGTAAACGTCGGAATGACGCTTCCTAATGCCAGCATGCTTGCTCCGAGCGACGGCTGTGGAGTGGGAGCTCCCTCAGATACAGTCATTTTTTTTTTCAAGCCCTCCAGTGCCTCAAGCCTCTCAAATGGGGGTAAAAGTCCCACAATCAGTCCCGTGATTCCCTTTTGATTACAATTTTGAAGTCATGAATGTCACAGCATTCAGAGGACATTTGCTTTTGAGACCCCACTTCTGACACCAGTGTGATGACCCCCATAATGCGCAGGTCCACACGGGACGGAGAGGCAAAGAGACACCGTATGGCTCAGTTTAAACAAACAGGTATATTCAATAATTACACATGATTAAGGTTATACATCAGAGGCTGGGGCGTCCGAGCTTACGTGCCGACGACTTCATGGGGGCGATGGAGTGGCTCCGGAGTTGGGCTCGAGCGGTTGCTGGCAGAAGCTGCACGCCGTCGGGCTTCGGCGCTGAAGGCCCTCTTGGCGAACGATGTCGTCCTGAGCGTTCTTCTTCCGTTTCTTCGAGGATGGTTCACAAACCCTTCCTCTAGTGTCGTTCGGCTTGGAAGATGAACAGGAGGCGAGCTTGTAGATGATGACAGCAGAGCATAATTTTACAACAGAACAAACTTTGCACTACTTTACTCATCGACCGGGCAGGTTAGTGCCTAAGTAGCATCACATTACATGCTAAGCATGGAGCCCCAGCTCAGACTGGACTGCATCCGTTTACATGTGCTTTTAAGCACTTGATTAACAAAGGACTAAGGGCGGTCATTTCCAGTGGCCCGCCCAAAGCATCAATTCTCCAATCCAAAATAACATGCGAGATGGGGACCACCCCTTTGGGTTGGGCTTAGCCTCGAACCCAGAGTCTGTTAACAATACAAACAAAATAAACAACAAAAACGCCACCACTCTCTCTCAAGTGAGAGTATACACAGGCTCTCTCTTCGGAGCTAATTCACTAGCGCCTGTCTTTCCACATTCTTGGCGAGTACTGCCTGTCCGCCATGACAGGTGTCCGTCGCGGCCCTTCTGGGAAGCTGTGGGTGCCTTCCCGGCGATAGCCCACGACAAAGGGGGGGGGGGGAGGGAAAGAATGTCGTCTTCGCGGTATCGCATAGCGTCGGCTGTGGTACGGCGCGCTCTGGCCCGCTGACAGCTCCCTTGTCCTGGAATGTAACCGGAAATTGGGGAGGATAAAGCCTGTTTCCCCGGGGCGGCGGCGGGTCCGGTTTTTCTGGTCGTCACTCAAAGAGCATGGCTGGGTAATTGATGATGCCGCTGTCACGGGTCTCCGTCTACGCCGCGCCGTCGAACGTGGATCCTCGTAGCACACACGGAATGTCACAGAGCTGTGGCAAACATTCCCTTGTGTTTTCCTTCTGAATACTTATTTCTCACGCATAACGTAGTTTCTGGAAAAAATAACCATGATTATCGCCTCTACAAGCAGTATAAATGTCAGATAAAAAATAATAGCCGCTTTTTACTGTTAGCAAACTTAAAAAGTCACTCTACCACATACAACACGCGAAACACCGAGAGATGTTAAGTAGAGACATATGGGACAACATATGTCTCACACATGTTAAAAAATAGGTTTCCAAGATTGTTTATTATTATTAAGATTGTTAAATACACTGTACAACAAAAGAATTGAACCCACTATTAATATTTTCGGGCAACTTCTGAACTACTTTAACACTTAGAGAAAAATATATAAACGTCTCGGATACTACATTTTATTTTAGTACTCTGTCTTCAGCACTATAAATTGCTGCGCAGTTATGGATTCTTGTGGAGGCAGGTTTTTCAGGTCGCTTTATTTCTGCCTTGTTCGTTCTATGTTTTGTTCACGTTGACTCGAAACTTTGCTCGAAAAAGCTACCTATCGTTCTGCACATAGTAAATTAATGCCTCGAAATGTAATATTTGTTTCGTTGTTTCAGAATTTAGCAATGAGTGCTTTTTGGTTCGCATAACTGTAATTTTATGTATGTATGTTTGTTCGTATAAATGAAAATGCTTTATTGCGACTGCAACGCGGTGTTGCCAGGGCGGGGGCCTGCGGCTTTGTCAAGCTGTGGATGTGGAGGCTTTTTCTGCAGGCCTCCGCATTCGTGTAAAATTGACGCAAATAAAGTCATCATCATTATCATCATCATCATTATTATTATTATCGCCGACTCCAAAACCGGTCTCCTAAATTTCGTCAGGGGGAGAGTCCACGAGACTGCCTTTTGCGTTATCAACTCGTTCCCGAGTGTGCCCGCCCCGCCCCGTGGAGCTTATCTGAGTGTCTGCGCATTCCGGTATTCCCGGCAACGAGGCCTCCAATGACCATGCTCGAGTTCTTATAAAGCTGGCGGCTTTTCCCGGGCGCGCATGCACTGCTTCAGCGAGCTGACGCAAGCCTATAGGGCCGAACACCACCTCTAAACCCCACCCCACCCCTCCCTGGATAACTACCACCAGCATCTCTGGAGACGCCTTCAGACCCGCGCCCTTCCACACTGTAAATCCTCTCCCGGATCTACCTGTGAGCTAACCCCCCCCCTCCTTCCCTTATTCCCTCTGCACCCACCCACTCGCCAACCTTAACCACATCTTGTTCCAATGCCTGGCGGAACCTCACCCGCGGAGCCTGCTTGGAGGAATGGGAGGCCCTGTTGCGCTCTACACAGGGCCGCCGGCGTCATGGACCATCATGAAATTATGAACGTCTGAGTGCAGGTCTCCAAAGGCCTGTGGGCCCTAAAAACCCTTCGGTGTATTAAAGGTTTTCCTTCTCCTTTTATATAGTGCATCGCGGCGGCAGAGGCGTGTCTGAGACATGCGCAGACATTTAAATAACATTTCAAGTCCTCTTTTCAATTGTTTAATTCCAGATATCTACGTGTGACATGGGTCTCTCGACACAACGCCAACGCCGTCTTGTCGGCTAACGGGAGCATTAAAGCTATCGCTTCGAAAAAATCGAGGCCTTCAAAAATCAAGAACGAGCAGGCGCGCAGGTACATATAATTCTATAGAATTAATCAAACTGAACGTGCGATCGAAAGCCGGCACGCGCCCCAAGAAGAAGTAATGAATTTCGCTCGCTACATAAATTGGGATATAGTTTTTCTGCAAGAAACTAACTTTACTTGTCTAGCTCATTCATTGGCATTTAAGACCCACTTTAATGTAGATGTTTTTTTCTTCGTATGATAGAGTTGCTTTGGCGTTCAGTGAGTAAATGAAAAACTTTATGGTCCTAAAGGCATCCTCCCGGTGAAGGTTGGGCTCTCAGTCTGGGGCCCCAGTGGTCTTTGCCGTCTTGCGATCTCTGTGGATCGTTTTGAGCTATTCTTCAGGCTTCGAGCAGGGCAGCGCAGCCTCCCACTGCTCTGGTGTTATTATAAAAAAAAAGTTAAAAGGACACTTAAGCTTCATCTTTAAGAGTGAGACGCGACAGCGTGTTGCAGCGTTGCCAAGGGGTCCACGGAACGCCATCGCCCGTTCGGCGCGACGCGTGGCCCGTTGGACAATTTAAGGAAAGTATGCCTATCTCACACATCTCGGTGGACATCTCGGTGGACACACGAACTCGCTTGCTCGCGAGTTTACCCTGCAATCTTCCAATGGCTCCATTCCGATGGTCGGCCACGCCAAAGTCAACGGTGAAGTCTGCAGGGGGATTATTACGGTCCATGAGCAGGAAATTTCTACCACCTTGAAATCTAAAGTCCAGTGGCGCGGAGGAGAGATTGCCTTCATCCGCAAGCTGGGGAAGTCGACGATTGCCCTGCTCACCTTCGTGGGGCGTAGAGTACCGCGTTACGTGCACTATAACAGTGTGGTGACTGTGGTGCGCGAATATAAGCGGACTATTCCCGCGTGTTTCCGATGCGGCACCATCGGTCACCGCGTGGAATTATGCCCGAATCCTCAAGACAATCGCTGCGGACACTGCGGCCAAACGGTCGCAGTCCTCGAAGACGGCAACATGGCGGCCCACGAGTGCAATCCCTCCTGCATCGTCTGCGGTGGCGTCCATCTTACGGGCGCGCAAGACTGCAAAGCCAAATTCGGACGGCTGCAACAACCCGGCAACACTACCGGTCATAGAAAACAACCCCAGAGTGCTGTGGCCCCGGGTCCTGGCACAGCTCCGAATGTCCCCCCGCCTAGCAACAAGATAGTGCAAGCCAAAATCGGACAAGCTCCACCGGCGGGCGCCTTACCCGGGCGTGCCCCCAAGCCTCCTCGACCAACTAAGAACGCGTCCCGTGATCCAGGTGCCCCCGCATTCCAAAACGGGGATTTTCCGCCTCTCGTGGGCCCTCCGCTTGGCGCGCCTAAGAAGACATCACAGCCCAAGGTAGGCAGCCGAGATGGGCCTCCTCCGCCTCTCCACACTCCCCAAACTTCTCCTCCATCAAATCTTCCTACTCCTCCCCCTTAACTCTGATGTCGCGGACCTCCGCCGCGAGCTCGAGACCCTCCGGGCACAGAATGCTCAACTCCACGCCAAAATTCACGCGCTAGAAATGGCTCGGTCCTCCCCGCCCACTGCCAAGGTAGCTCCGGAACCGATGCAAGAAGTGCCGGCGGATCCGCCACCCTCTAGCTATGACGTACGTTTCACCGCCCTCGAAAATGCCCTCGCCCAATTAACGACTCAGATGTCCAACTTTGGCCAAATCTAAGACAACCTGCTCAAGGCAGTCACGGCAACAGTTACGGCCGCCATGACAGCAAACATTAAGACGTGGCTAGAGTCAAACCCTCGGCTTCTCCGCCGAATGGGACCCCTCAAAGACGCGAACCGCTCGTCAAAATTCAATCGACCCATTGATCTAACCGAACTCTCAGAGGAGCCGGAACCGCTTCCGCTGCAGGTGGCGGAACATGTTCCGGCTCTCCAAGGCAGTCTCTCTTCAAATCGGCATGGCTGCGTCCCCTTTCAACCCCCTAGAGGGCGCCGCCCCCCGCAAAGACAGCAAGCTCTTTCTCTTGTACAGTGGAACTTTCAGGGTTTCAAAGACAGGACCAAACGCGCCAACTTAAGGGCGTACATTGAAAATCTTGAACATTCCGCCGCAGTCTTTGCGTTGCAAGAAACCGGGGGGGGGGATGCGGTCAAGCTCTCGGCCTACAGTACTTTCCAACGAGACCCGCTCACCTGTCTCCTAGTCCATTACGCCTACACAGCGCAGGAGGTTAATCTCGACCTAAATCTAGAATATTCGTACGTGATGGTCTCTGTCCTCCCTCTACGGCGAACTGATAGTCCCGCACACATCCTTAATATCTACTGCCCCCCGAAACTCAAAAATATCAGTTTTTCTAACATCTTTAGCGCAGCGCTAAGGATCGCTGGTCGCGACCCCCTCATAATAGTGGGCGATTTCAACGCCCCCTGTCCAATGTGGGGCTATCGCAAGGAAGAGCCGCGTGGTCGTAAGTTGGCGGAACTTATATCTACGCTGGGCATCACTCTTCTAACCGACCCTGCTCACCCGACACGTGTTGGGAATTCCGTCACTCGGGGCACCTGCCCCGACCTTACCCTCACGAAACACATCCGACACGCAGAGTGGATCAACACGGAGGACACCCTTGGTAGCGACCACTGCATACTGAACACTGAAATTTACACTCGACCCTTACATCGCCCCCTTGCAACAGTCAAACTTCCCGACTGGAATGCTTTCCGCCAGGCCCTCCCAGTAACTTCTCTCTTGGACCAAGACTACTCAACTTGGGCACACGGACTCATGCAAACACTCCGTTCACACGAAAAGCAGATCCAGCTTACGGAGCGTGCATCGGACGTGGATAACCACCTGATACACCTCTGGGGATCTCGCCGCAGCCTCACTAAACGATGGCGGCGGCAAAAACACAATCGTAAGCTCAGCGGTCGCATCTCTGACCTCACCCAGCAAGCTGCCGAGTATGCTGCCCAGCTCGCTGACAATAACTGGGTAGATAGATGCAACAGCGCAGCAAGACAGATGTCAAGCCGCAACACTTGGCGCCGAAGCGTGGCCTTGTGGTAGAGCATCCACCTCGCATTCGGGAGGTGCTGGGCTCGATCCCCAGTGCCGTCGGGTACCCACCGGGCTTTAATGGGTACAGGATTTCCCCCGTCCTGGTGCTCGGCTCTTCAGGGTGAAATGCTTGGGAAAAGGGTCTTGACCACAGTTGCTCTGACGGATCAGCGATAAGTTCCGCCGTCAACAACGTTAAATCCGCCTCGTGCGGTAGAAGGACTAGGGGGACGGCGCCCGTGAGGGATAAGGTCACAGTCAAACTGTTGGCAAACCTCCCCGATCGGGCGTACGAAACCCTACTTGAATATATCAACGCCATTTGGACCGGGGACACTTCGTTGCCACCTGATTGGAAGACATCATTGGTAACCTTTATCCCGAAGGCGGGGAAACCGGTAAACACAGACAACCTCCGGCCCATCTCCCTCACTTCATGCGTAGGGAAACTTATGGAAACGATGGTCCGGGACCGCCTCTCGGAATATCTCGAGAAAAAGAACACCTTCACCGACACCATGTTCGGCTTCCGACCTCATAAGTCCGCACAAGACATACCTTTACAGCTTCACCGCGAGGTTCTCGAACCCATAGAACACCCACACAATGACAAGATAGTCCTAGCACTTGATCTGAAGGGTGCGTTTGACAACGTTAAACATATTAAAACATCTTAGCGAGACCAAATGCGGTCCTCGCACATTCAACTACATCAAACATTTCTTAACAGACCGCTTGGCCTATATACGCATACAAGAGACCGAGTACGGCCCGTTTGAGATGGGAACGCGGGGCACACCACAAAGCGCTGTGTTGTCCCCGCTTCTCCTTAATATTGCCATTATGCACCTCCTAGCGCAGCTGGCGGGAGTCGGCGCTGTTCAGCATGCACTGTATGCCGATGACATCACCATCTGGGCTACTACGGGAAACATAGGAGAGATGGAGGAATGCCTGCAAGCAGCGGCGCGCACAGTAGACCACTATGCTACGTACTGCGGCCTCCAGTGCTCCCCGTCCAAGTCTGAATTTGTGCATATTCGACATTCTCCGAAATGCAAAATCTCCGTTCAGCTCTCTCTCGCCAGCGGCCCCATCCGTGAAGCGCAGGAGCTGCGAATACTCGGTCTCTTCATTAATCAGCATCGCAAGGTAGACACGACCCTTGCCAAACTCCGCAGAGTCGGCGACCAGGTGGGCCGAATGGTTCGCCGCGTTTCCAACAAGCGAAGAGGGTTGCGAAGTAAGGATGTGGTGCGGCTCGCCCATGCCTTCGTAACTAGTCGAGTACTGTACTCGACTCCTTACCTCCGCTTACGGAAACATGACGAAGATTGCTTGGAGGTTGTCCTCCGCAAAATTTTCAAGAGAGCCCTCGACCTCCCGATCTCCACTTCCAACGCGCGACTGCTCGCGTTGGGGATGGTGAACACCTATAGGGAACTTCGCGAGGCGCATCTCGTTAACCAATACACGCGTCTCGCTCAGGCCGCGTCCGGTCGCCGCCTCTTGGACCGGTTACACATCAAACATGACCATCATACAATGGAACGGGTTCGAGTGCCCGAACTGTGGAGACGCGCCCTCTACGTTCGACTTCTTCCGACTAAGATGAACAAGGAGGACCATAATGGCCGGCGCCAGGCGCGGGCGGATGCCCTGCACCGGCACTATGGCTCAAAGAAACACGTCTTCTACGTCGACATTGCAGGCCCCTACCACCACTCCAGAGGGGAATGGTACACGGCTGCAGTCGTACACGAGGGAAGACAGGTGGACGGCCTCTAGTTCAGGGCGCCCAGCTCAACTCATGCGGAGGAGGTAGCGATCGCCCTCGCAGCCTCCCATCCCGACTCTAAATTCACCCAACACAGACTCTCGCGGAGCCTGTCGTAACTTTGAGTTCGATTGGATCACTCCACTTGCTCACCAAATTCTTCATCACAGTACTTGCGACTGCGATCCAACTCACCGCTCAATCATATGGGTCCCCGGCCACCAAGGCATGCCAGGTAACGAAGCCGCCCATGAGGCAGCCCGCGCACTCACTTACCGGGCACCAGGCGTTCTTTGGGAGGACCTTAACCCGGATCAAATCCCTCTTCTTTCTTTTAAAGATATCACAGAGCACTATCGCGCCGAACACCGGCGCTACCCGGTTCCTATGAAGGGACTGTGTAAAGCTGGCGAACGAACTCTCCTTAGGCTCTTTACAAACACCCGGCTGTGCCCGGCGGTTCTCAAGCACTTTGACACACGGGCTTGACGTCCCGTCTGTTCTCCGTCAGGTAGTTACACGCAGTGACCGAACGCTCCGCGAGTTCTACCTTGAACGATTAATAACTGGACGCCCCACTCCAGTTGTAACCTACACAGTGCTGTGCGCGTGTGTGATTTAATTCCTCTAAAATGAACTAATCACGCGCACAACCTGGACACATTTCTTATTGTGTAAATAGTTTGTACATATTACTTCTCCCCCTGTCCTCTATTCCTGTCCCCTCACCTCTTTCATTTCATTTCTCCATTCTGCCTGCTGTCCTTTATTTCCGCTGCCCCAGCTCAGGTGCTTCAGTATCGATGGCAGATGCCGGGGCTAGCAAAAATCTTTTCCTTCCTTTTTACTATTATTTTTAATAAAACCACTACCACCACCACTCTTCTTTTGACGGCCGCTGCTCATTCTGTGGGGAGGTGGAAGACACCTTTCACATGGTTTGGGCATGCAGGAAAAATCCTTCTCTGCCCCCCATCACCCCTTCCCCTACCCGAGAGGACTGGGAGGCGGCTCTGCTCGGCTGCAATGAACTATCGGCCCAACAGGCCCTGGTTCGGCGGACCTGCGCAGCGGTCAGGACCAACGGGGTCCCGGAATGAGGGACTCCGCCTTCTATTGTAAGGGGCGATGCCCACTAGGGGCCTCTCCCCGAGCAACTCTCTGTACATATAGCCTAATAAATGCTTTTCACCACCACCACACAGGAACCGGGCCGTAAGGGAAGGAAAACGAAATGAAAATTAGTTTTAAGGAAAGGAAATGACGCCTGTCTGACATTTATCGATGGACACCCGGACCGCACCGAGAGGGAAAGACAGCGTATTCACTAGACGTGCCTTTGTTCATTCCAAACCATCGAGCTGGCGTGGCAGAGAGGTTAGCGTGCTCGTCTCGCACTCCGGAGGCCCTGGTTCGATTCCCACACTCGACGAATTACCTACTCGGTTTCATTTATTAAAGCTGGCGAAAAATCCCACAAGCTTTATCCCATAAAGCTTATGGGATTTTTCGCTCACGGCCAACGCCGTCGACTACACCGGCTTTTCTGCGACACGGGACGCTTAATGCCAAAGGCACTTATCTGCTTACAAGCATACCAAAACACGCATCTAAATCAAAGCTAGAAAAATTGGCAGTGGCTTAGTTCGGCTATGCCAGGATATACGTAGCGAAAGCTAAGGCATAACATGGTTAGCCTTGGTTAAACTTGATCGCAAGTCGAAGTTAGTCTGGTTGCCTAGCTATATTGTCGAATTAAAGACGACACAACTGTGCACGCGAGCTCTCCTTTTCAATCCTCCGACATGTTCTCAGGCATGCGACGCAGCTGGCGAAGCGAGCGGAGTCGAGCGCAACGGCGAGGAACGCGGTGTGATGTCATACCAAACGGCGGCGGCGGTGAGCCGCGTGGTGTGACGTCATGCCAGATGGCGCGGCGAGCGCGCAAAGCACAGTAATCGTCTCACATATCTCAGTGGACAACCGAACTGCGAAGTAAAGGAAGGGATAAAAAAGGGAGGAAAAGAAGAAAGAGAAAAGGGAAATTGAAAGTTGGATTTTGAGGAAATGCGCGGAGCTGCGCAGCGGCGGAACACCTGTGGCTCGGTGCAACTAGTGGCGCATGCGCAGTAGTGACTAGAGAGCGAGAGAGAGAGAGAGAGAAATATCCGCGGCGAGGCGCGCGTTGTGACCTCATGTTCCTACTCGGTGCACCGCTACGGCGAAATCGCAAGTTTGCGGCCAGTAAAGCTTTCGCTGTAAAAATAGAATCATTCCCCTATGCACCTTGGTTTCGATTACTGTTGGCTTCCTTCATATGTTTGTCAAACGAGCCCATCATTTCATTTTCCTTGTCTTCTAATAGCTTAACGAGGGTCTCGGTTCTCGACAGTCTCGGCAGTCGACGCAATAGGTAGCATAAGAGCGTTCTCGCACAGTTCCCGCCCTCGCCGTTAGATGACGTTCCACGTCACACTCGCGGTATTACAGGACATGCTACGTCCGCCCCCACCCGGGGGCCACACTCCGTTCACCTGCCCTAACTCCCAACCCTCAAGTGGCAAATAAAGTTGTTCTCTCTCTCTCCGCCTCTATGGAGGAGGGTGGCGCTGGTGCACACTCTTAAAGGGGCCATGACGTAGTCGTTCTTCATATTGCAGTTTTATGCTTCAATAACTAGACAAGAGCTTATGATTCAATTTCCGAAATTTGGCTGCTCTGGACGCGTTGTATATTCCAAAAATGCGATCGAAATTGAGACCGGGATACTCATCCCACCGGCAGCGACCGCCATATTGGACGCTCTCCTGACGCCACTGGGGCATGCACGGAGCTACGACGTCTGCTCTCGTTGCTGCAATATGCGCAGCGAGGTCTCATTCCCGCGTCTCCTTTCGAGATCGATCGAAGTAGCAGTCGTCCCCCATATATGAATGACTGGTACCGCAGAAGCGATAATAACAGTAACGCAGTCTTTCTTCGGTATAGGTAGGGTTCGGCAACACTAGGTCGATGCGACGGCGATCGACGGTCGGTAGGCTGGTGGGTATGCAAATGTCGTCGCTGACGCACTGGTCTGTGACGCTAGACCGACGACGATGCCAGCACGACCAACGATCGCGTATCGTAGTAATGTTAAAAGAGTCGGCTTAGTGGGAACCAGAAGAGAGTGGTAGGGGACTAGTTGGTATGACATTCTATAAACTTAAGGATTTTAAAACTTATTGGACCTCATGCTTGCCACGGCGACATACGCGATGTGCGTGCACCAGTGAAGATGTGCTCTCAATCAGTGCCTGCGCATAGAACTGATCGGCGAGGCAAGCGACACGGGCAGCAAACTCCGCACGACGGTGCCGCTCGTCGTCGTCGCCTGGGCTTATGCGGCCGAGCGAAAGCTTCGCTCTACTCCTTAGATTCTTCTCTCTCTCTCACGCGCATGCGTTGTTACACGAGAAACTCCAAATAAAGAAATTTTGTGTAGGTACAGGGAATCGAGCCATCGTGTGTGTGTGCGTGTTTCTCCCTCCCGTCCTGTGTTATTCTGCGCAAAATTTTTAATTATGTCGCTACACCAACTGGCCCAACGTTCTACCCTATGAAGAACCGATACAAGTCTTGTCGGGTCTGCACAAAGTATAATATTTGACAGGACCCACTTCCGTCAGATGGGAGCGGGACAGCGCGCCGACGCCATTCCACCGTTGTCGTTAGCCATAAAAAAATATGGCACATAGCGCACACTGGGGGATCGGCCTAGAACTGGGAGGCGGAAGTTGCTATTCACCTGCACATGGTGATGATGATCTCAGGCTTATTCGCACATACCCACGGCGGGGTATTGGCCAGGGTGCATGGGGGGTACAAACGCACTCATGGGCAAGGAGTGGAGTAATTGGATAATTTTGTGTCCTTGATAGGAATTTGAACAAAATGAAAATAAAGAGAGAAAAAGAAGCAGTGAATGCTCATTATAGCAGAGGAATCTACCTGGTGTAATTATATAGTTGTGAATATAATCGCACACTTGTTTTAGGACATATCCCTTGACGCTTGCCCCGAAGGAGAGGAGAATTGGAATAGATAGAGGAAGTCTTAGTCGAAGGGGGATCTCCAAGTAAATTCCACGAAGAGAAGCGAACCGCCGGCAGAAGAAGAAAAACTGATCTATGGACTCAACTTTGTTACAAGACTCACAAGGATTGGTCATAGATACCCCGATCGGCGATCTAGAGATTTAGTGACGGTATTTTTCAGCGCAAGAGGGTCATGGGCACCACACATTGCTTTGAACTGCACATCCGCACACTCCAAGGAAATAACAAGCGTTGAAAATCCGCTGCAGCAAGCAGAGGGTCATGGCTCAAGTAGTGGAGACGCTCAAACCTTCAGAAGCGTGGCCTGTGGCTGCGAGTGACGTTCACAAATGCCTACTTCCACTTAATCGCAATGGCAGACTCTCCTGCGTGTGAGATCTGTGGGTGCGACGAGACTATAGAACACCTTCTTTGTAACTGCCCTCGGTTTCAGCGTGAGCGTGCACTCCTGGCTGCAACACTCCGCCGTTTAGATCCTCGGCCCCTTACTGAAGCCAAGATTCTGGGTCCTTGGAGTAAGCCTTCATCGCAGAGGACAGCTTTGAAGGCACTTTTCAAGTTCTTGGAGGACTCAGGACTGAGTGCGAGATTGTGAACAATCAGTGTGTGCACTGTGTACCCTGCAAGTAACAACCAACGGACATGTGGAAAAGTGATCATATCCCTTTGTTCTCTCTCCTTTCTATCTCTCCCTCCGTTCCCCTTCCCACGTGTAGGGTAGCATACCGGGCGCTACCTAGTTAACCTCCCTGCCTTTCTGTCTTTCTCTCTCTCTCTCAGATGTGTGCTACAGTCAAGTAGACAGTATTAGGGACGAGTGGGACACGAGGTCCACCGAGGGCGGACTTTGCTAAAAAATCAGCCTTCTCATTAGAAGCAATGCCACAGTGCCCAGGGACCCAGTGGAAGTGTACTTCTGTAATATGTAGTGGAAAAAAATTGAAGGGAACGACATGCAGCCAGGAAAAATCGAATCTGCTCGCGCTTGGCAGGCGTGCTGCGGCGTGTCGTCGTCTTTGGTGGCCGGACCACTGTGTCACGCTGCAGCCTCAGCAACTATCACCATTATCATTGCGCCGTAAGCGCCGCGAGACTTCCGAGGATCTACAGTTTATCTCGGTTAGCAGCTCTTTATCGTTCTCTGCTCGTTTCCTTTTCTGTCTTGGTCGACGGGCGGAAAGATGCATCGCGAATACGGCGCTGACACTTCGACAACCTGCGCGAGGAAGATTTCCGCCGCCACATGGCGAACTGCGAGTCTGGCAGAGGTGCTGGAGGCTGTCGCCCGGGAGTCCAAGGTCGCCATTGTTTCTCTGGAGAAAGAACGAACACCACAGGGAGCCTCTGCGGCAGCCGAGCTGCTCCAACGACCACCGTCGATTTCCAGCTGTAAGAACGACCGCATGGCGACGGCTGGCCTGGAACCGAGAACCGGCACGACCTGCTGCTCCGTGCCCTTTCTCTTGCTGCTTACCGTCAGCGTCGTCACGGTGGGGTTCATGATCTCCGCGGTGGCGGCTGGTCGCTACATTTCTTCGGGAGGAGCTTTTGACAGCGGACTCGGAGGACATGGTAGGAACGCCGTTCCGTCCTGGAACCTTCCGGCACCCGCCCCTGCTCCAGCGGTGGCCTCGGGAGGAACCGCTGAAGAACTCGAAGCTGAAGAACTGGCCCGGCGCTACATGATTCAGCCAGACGACGCGGCATCTTCCGAAGGCGGGATCGTAGAGGACGGGCCGGCCACTGAGCCTTTCAGGGAGAGCGCAGACGCGGGGAGGCCGGCGGTGACTGGGAGAAAAACAGCGGCGGGGACCAGTAGCCAGCCGGAAAAAAGGGCGGATGATGTCGTCCCATCAACGACGTCCAACTATGGGGACCCCTCGGAGAGCCCCGAACCAAACGCGAGCGCCAGCGCTCAGAGATTGAACCTTACGTTGGATTAATACAATATTCGCGTCGTTCACTTATCTGCCACATTGTGTGTGGCTCTTTTTATTGATTTAACACGTTAATTGCAAAGGTCTGCGTTGCTTTATTTTGCGTCTATATACTATTATAAGCCTCTCCAACGCGAAGTCAGAGTTAAATAGGAGTTTCTAAGACCCAGAGCGTTTAAGCGCGATAGCACGCATGCAATTGCCATTCCACGCATTTATCCGTTGTGTGTTCGTCTGTCTGTCTGCTTGTTTGTCTGAAGCCAGCTTTGTGGCAGATTTCCCGCCTGCCCACCGCAAGCTGCCCGAGTGTGTGTGTGCGTTTGTATATTTGTGTATAACACAAACCAACAATCACAGAAACCAAGGAGCGTAGCGGATGTCTTTTTTTAATGTGTGGTATTTAATCGATGGGAGATAATAAAAGCAGAAGAAAAATAACCATATGCCGCCGCGGTGGGGTGTTTTTTTTTTCATTTATCACGCATCAATGAAGGACCATAACTTAAAGACTGGCTCGTTATGACATACATGACGGAAGCCAACAGTCACCGAAACCGTGAGGTATGTTTTTAACATGTGGTTATCATCAATGGCAAATTAATAAGGTAACCATTTTACAGATAATTGACCAGAAAGCAGAAGAAAAACAACCACATGCCGTCGGTGGGATACGAACTCACGAATTCCGAATTTCGCGTCCGGTGCTCTACCAAGTGAGCTACGGCGACGGCTGTCCAAACCTCTGCTTTTGGGGTTATTTATGTGTAGTGTAACCGAACCTTGAGAGTGTTCACGTGGGGGCGCCACCCGCATGCTACTTTTATGCGTTGTCATCGTATTTTGTGAAGACAACGACAAGATCGTCAAATCTAAGCCGACCTAATATTTTCATATCTTTTGTTTAAAAAAAACAAAACTATCGGCCTAGGTTCGAATAAATACCTACCCTCGATCTTCCGTATACTCAGCACATGTACTTTCTGAACCCTGTAAGCTCACTGTTCTTCGAACTATTAACTCATTCAAGCAACCTAATGGCTATACGTTACGTGTTGTTTTGTTTCGTTGCGTTATAAAACCATTGGCTTAGTTGCGTTGTTCTGTTGTTCCTATCTTCAGTATCCGTGCATATTGAAGCGGCTGCAATCTACTAGAACATAGCATTATAGAATGCAACTACGTTGTGTTTGCGCGATTATTTAATTACGAACACTGATGGACATTTGCTTTTTTGTCTTTCAGTACAGCTGCTTCTCGGGAATGCACGTTGTGTTTGAAGTTGGCTGCCGTTTGGAACGTGCCTACTGTCAGGAGCTAAACAGTTGCGCAGCGAAGGTGACTGTGTCCAGCGCCACCCACCAAAGCCGCTACAAACACACGAGACACTCCATGTGTGCATGCAGTTGCCTGAAAAAGAAATGGCGTGTAATGTATTCGTGTTGTGAGCTACGAGAGCAGCCTCGACTACGCCGAAACCACCTTCAAGAGCAGCCTCGCAAAAAGTACTTTTACCACAGCTTCACGGTCACATTTACGATTGCCCTAGAGAAGTGAGGTGCGCCGAAGCAGCTTTTTGCTCCCGTATAGTACATATGCAGGGCAAAGCCGCACAGAAAACTGGAAAAGTCAACTGAAGTCTTGTGAAACACTTCACCAAGCAGCTTTCGTTTTCAAGGAGGTCTTTTTTTCGATACAAAAAGTGATTCCACAAATACCGGCAGTTCACACGCCGCTCCTTTATTGCGAAGGCCCTTGTTCAATTCATAAACCAAGGCTAAAACAGCCGAAGGGATTCGATTCTCAAGATAAGGCGTAAATATAGTAAACAAATTAAACACAGAGTGGAAAGCTGTATATTGATTTCTTGAATTGGCATGGATTAAACCAATGCTGCGTAAATGAGCTAAACCAAGAATCGACTTTGCTCTAGTCCTGGTTTCGTTGTATTTCCGGTTTCTTGATTGGTGTTCTCGAATCCTCGGGGACACCTGGCGGTGATCCACTTCAGAAGATTCTACTGAACCCGAGGCTTAGTAGACTTCATCAGGTGGCTCCGTTCTGTTGGCGGTGAACGGGAAGGGCAGAGGAGAGGCCATTCCGGCAGGTACCGCTGGCTTCATCGTGCCGGCGGATAGGTCGGCGCTTTTCGTCTCATCGCCGCTTACTTCCAGCCGTGGCGACCCAGCTCCACTATCGAAGACAGCAGCGGGGTCGTAGCCCGGCGGCGTCCTTGCAGCGCGTTCGGAGGCGAATGGCACGTCCAGCATGGCCAGGACTGCCGCCATCGAGGACAGGACGGCGACCACAACGAACAAGCCCATGAGCAGGTGCGACCACGAGCCAAGGTCTGGTCCGTCGACCAGGTCACAGCCCCTCCTGCCGTCTTGGTCAATGTCCGTGGTGAAACGGGAGAAGGTGACGGCTCCTCGCTGCAGGTCCGTTATGTGGACGTCCGAGCTGCCGGGAACCCAGTTAGTCTGCGTTATGAGCCAGTCCTGTTCGCTCATCCGTGGGCTGTTGGCTGCCGCCAGACGTACGCCCGAAAGCCGAGTCTTGCTTTTCAGTCGCTGGAGGTCCATGTTGTTGTTTCCTCTGAAGCGATGGCACATACCCACGGTGGGGGATTGGCCAGGGTGGGTATGGGTGTTCTTCATCTTCTTCCTATGTTCTCGCTTTTAAACCATATCTGTGGACTAAAAAGAACACGGCCTGACCGCTAAACGAAGGCAAGCAAAGCTTGTGCAGCGTGCATTTATTCATAATTGACGCTGTTCAAGAGCGCAGTTGGCCAGAGTTTCATTTTAGTGACGCGACTTCCGTTTCCACGTGGCCGGACAATCAGATATCTGAAATGCGATCTTATTAACCTGTGCGCGCCCAGAAGTGTTGTTGTTGTCCAAAGAGCCTATATGTAGGTACATTGTACATGCATGTAATTTTTTTTCACTAAATGCTTCCGCGTGCACATAATTTTTTGTTATTATTATTTTCTTGAATTCTTTGATACTGTTCCATAACGCTTTTTGCCGTTAAAAGTTCTATTATTAGTCACTTTGTCGTTCCGGAATATATACGCCACCACATGGTACTGAGTAAATAGCGGTGAAGAAGCTCGCCGCAGCTTAGCGTTTTAGAGAGAGGATAAACATTTATTTGTAAAAAGGAGACCGGCAAGGATTGTGGGTGGGGTCCTCAGCTTCAGACTCGAGTGGCTTCCGCCGACGCTTTGGCGATGACGACTAGCGCCTCCTGGTCTTCCAGGGTGCCGCTGGCCAGCGGCACCCTGCTAGGGCACCTGCCCTAATATTGCCATAGAGACCTGCAAGTTTTGGGACCCATGCATGTGATGACATGATCATACTGTAGATGGTCGCCCAGAACGCGGAGAGCCGTGCGCGGGACACGTCCGCTCGTATAGGCGCTGTAGGCGGCTTGGCAGTCTGAAAAATTGTGGGTGCCACAGTGTTGGGTGTCGATCATTTTGATTGTGATGGCAGTTGCAATGGCTTCTGCGGTCGCCGCGGATCCAGTGCCGTGAAGGACGCTCCAAGCTAAGGGGCGCTGGCGTGATTGACAGCAGCGCAAGAATATCTGTGGGGCTGTGCATAGGAAGCCACATTCACATACATAGCCGAGGTGTCTTAACCGTATTGCCTATGGAGGCTGCCTGGCGGAGTGGGGCCTGTGCCTTGTGGTTCATATGGCGAGGGACAGGGTCCATGTAAAGGCGTGAGCGGACAGCATTTAGAAGAACTCCGGTCAGGGCCATGGTCCTGGTGCTTGCGGGTCGCCTGTTCTTGAAAGCACGGCCCTACCCGCTGTAAGGTTTCTGGCGACAGCCCGTGGTCTGATTCATCTGCGGATTCGGCCAGGACACCTGCAGCCGGGGTCCCTGCACGGCGATAGGCATCTTGTTTCCCACGCTCGGTCCTCGCGATTGATTGATTACAAACGTCTTTATTTCTTCAATGGTCTCCGAACATGTGGGTGGACCGCCTAGTCCGGTAGTCCACTGGCTGCTGCTGCTGCGCTGGCCCTCCCCACCAGCCAGTGCTGACGGTCAGGATCATCGCTGAGCAGAATAGCCTCCCACTGCTCCTCCGAGGGGTTGGGAATGGGGTCAACTAAGGGATTATATTGGCATGCCCACACCATATGGTAGAGGTTAGCTACCGCTCCACAATGTGGACACTGTGGAGAGTATAGTGTAGGGTACCACTGGTGTAATTTAGCTGGTGTTGGGTAGGTGTTGGTTTGTAGTCTCCTAAGGGTGTTCTCTTCTAACTTGTTGAGGGATTTGTGTGGTGTTGGGTACTCCTTTCTGGCTGTTCTGTATGGCGCAAGATTGTCAGCATACACTGCTAAGCCTATTAGGTCGCGGCACCCTTCATGGTCATCAGGGGGAGACGTCCGGTATAGAAGAGCTCGGGCATGCCTGTGGGCGGCTTCGTTTCCTCCTGGTAGTTCCAGGTGACCGGGGAACCAGATTACTGAGACCTGGTTGGGTGCATGCTTAGTCAGCAATGACAACCCTGACTTGTGAATTAATCCGTTATTGAAGTTTCGACAGGCGTTCTGGGAATCAGTGAGCACAACGGCGTTGGGGTTAGATGCTACAGCTAATGCAATAGCTGCCTCCTCTGCGTGAGTGGGGTTAGATGTTTTCACCGAGGCGCAGTTCACCATCGACCCTGAAGGCGTTGAGACCACAATAGTCATGACTCCATTATTTGGTCCTGCTGCGTCCACGTAAAGGGTGTTAATTTGCTTGTCCCATTTCTTCTGCAGGGATTCACCTCTTGCTTTCCTCCTCTCGGTGTTATATGCGGGATGCATATTCCGCGGAATGGGGTGCACGTTTATGCGTCTTCTCACATCGCGTGGGACCTCTTCCCTTTGGTCAATTGTATAGGGCAGATTAACATGGATTTTATCGAGCAGTTCTCTGCCGGGTTTTGTGAGTGCGAGCCGATTCAGTTGTGAGAACCAATGTGCTTCCCACATCTCTTTGAGGGTATTATGTACTCCTAGAGCCATGAGCTTTGCTGTTGGCGTGGAGTTTGGTAGCCCCAGTGCCGTCTTGTAGGCTTTCCTGATGAGTACCTCCAACTTTTCAATTTCCGACCTGGAGAGGTTAAGGAATGCCGTCCCGTACATTATCCGAGAGATCACGAAAGCTTGCACTAAGCGGATGGTGTCCCTTTCCTTCATGCCATGGTGTTTATTTCGGATACGATGTATCATGTGGAGGATTTGCTCGGTGGATGTTGTAAGCTTCTTCATAGTGGTGGTGTTCTGTCGCCCCTGCGGGATATACTGCCCTAGTATCTTGATCTCCGTGGGTTTCTCTACTGGGTGGTTCTCTATATACACCGAGATGTTCTGCGCTAGGGGTGTCCTCGGGTTCTTCAGGATTAGCAACTCGGACTTTTCCGGCGCACACTGGAGACCTCTCTCCCTGGCGTACCGGTCCACCGTGTCGGCTGCTGCTTGAAGACGCTCCTCGATCTCGGCGTCACTCCCCGAGTTGCACCAGACAGTGATATCATCCGCATATAATGTGTGTTTGACGCCGGGGATTTCGGAAAGAAGGCCTGGTAGATCTTTCATAGCCAAATTGAACAAGAGGGGTGACAGTACCGCCCCTTGCGGAGTTCCCCTCGGGCCTAGAGTGATGGGATCTGATTTTATTCCACCGAAGTTTATAGTGGCTTGCCTGACTGATAAGAAGTTTTTGATATAGTTGTAGGTTCTTGCGCCACAGTTGGTATCGGCGAGGCTTTGCAGGATGTTTTTATGTAGAACGTTATCGAACGCTCCTTTCAAATCAAGTGCCAGGATGGCCCTTGTCTGTGACTTGGGAGGTGTCTCAAGGAGGTCTTTGTACAGGTACAAGAGGGCGTCCTGTGTCGATAGGTGAGGGCGAAAGCCGAATTGAGTATTAGGTAGGAGGTTGTTTTCTTCTAAGTATCTACTCAGTCTCGTGTTGATGACCCTCTCTATGAGCTTCCCCAAACACGAGGTCAGCGATATCGGTCGTAGATTATCCAGTTTAAGCGGTTTGTTCGCCTTCGGAATGAACCGAACCTCGGCTGTCTTCCAGGATATTGGTAACGTTCCTGTAGCCCAATGCTGCTCGTTGAAGCATTCCACCAGCGCGGTGATGGTGTCATCGCTGAGGTTAAATAAGAGCTTCGCTGTTATTTGATCTGGACCTGGAGCTGCATTTTTTCTCATGGCCGCGATTTCTGCTTTGATTTCTTCTTTCGTGAGTGGGAGGTCCAGCTTGGGATTTGGCAGTCCAGGATACTCCGGCTGTTCCACGACTTGGTCCGTGCACAGATACCTGGTCTTGAGCTTTTCGATCAACTCTGTGTCCGTACCCGGGGTGGTGTGTACGATCTTCGTGAGCCTGTCTTTAGTGGCCGACTTGCTGCTGCTGGGGTCGATTAGGACACGTAGGAGCTTCCAAGTCTTTGACACACCTAGCTTCCCCTGAATACCATCGCAGAGCGAATGCCAGTTCTGTCTGGTTAAGGATATGGCATAGGATTCTGCCTTTTTGTTTATCTCCTCTATTTTTTTCTTGAGTTTGCGGTTAAGCCGTTGTCTGCGCCATCTCTTTGTCAATGAGTGCCTCGCTTCCCATAAATGTAGAAGGTGCGGATCGACCGCTGGGCAATCTTCTGTCGTGCAGACCTCTTTTGTAAAGGCTTTCAAAGAGTGCACCTCATCTTTAACCCATTCCTCTAGGTCGGTAATAGTATTTGCAGTAGATGCCTGGGCCTTTCTCCACCTGTCCCAGTTCGTAACTCTTACGATACCTATTTTGCGCTTGCACGCGTTTGTGCTTATCTCCAGAGAGAGTATGAAGTGATCGCTTCCCAGGTGCTGTTCGGTATTCTTCCAAATGGCGTTTTGTATGTTCTTGGTGAACGTCAGGTCAGGACATGTATCTCTACTGACACTGTTTCCCAGCCTCGTAGGGTAAGTGGGATCGGTGAGGATCGATAACCCCTCTTGCGCCACTACTTCTTCTAGTTTTCTGCCTTTCGGTGTCGCCGCCGGGTAGCCCCATGAAGGGTGTGGTGCGTTGAAGTCGCCTCCAATCACGCAGGGGGCATGGCCCGCTAAGGTCAGAAATTTCTTTATGAGGGAACCCAATTTTGCGTTCCTGTCTTTTGGAGGGCTGTATACATTCAATCAACACCCTCTAAATACTTTCTTCAGGCCTCTCCAGGCCCTCCTTTCCACACGCGCTACGTCACGCCAAGTGTCCGGTCAGGCTGCTCACCAAGCGCGGCTCCGCTCCGCTCGGTTGTCTCCCTCGATGTGCTCGCGCTTGCCCGGGCAAGCACAGACACGAACGCAGTCTTGCAGTGAGCGTCTAGCTGCTGCTTGAGTCTTTCAGCCTGGCGTTGGGTGCATTTCCGTTCGCTCCTCGCACGGCTGTGTCTGTTTCGTGTGGCCGTTTCTTGTGTGGCGTGCGTACCTGTGCTAGCGCACGAATGGGAAACTGATTGCCTGCCGTGTAGCGAGTGCAACTTCGTGAAACATGGGCCGGTGCTGTGTTCCCGGGTGCCGCGGGAACTACCAGAATGGTCCCAAAGTACGTGTTTATTGCTTCCCAAGAGACGAAGTACGAAGAAAAGCCTGGTTGCGAGCCATTCCACGGAAGGATTTCACACCTACAGAGCATTCGAGGGTAAGACTCTGAAATATTGCTTAATAGGCGCTGGTAATTATCTTAGTTGTGAGCTGTCGCTCCCGGAAAGGCATGCTGTCTTTGTAGGCAATGATATCACTTCTTACACTTATGTATGAATTGTCCAGGAAGCATTTAGTTCTGTGGATGTGCATAAGGCTTGTGTAAAAGCTGTGTAAATATGTAAAAGCTGTTCACTATTCAGACTCTTTTTACTTAGTGTTTTAGGCAATGGAGAGTCATGGCGAATGGCCTTGCTTCATTTTCTCGTGCAGGTGTGTGAACTGCACTTCCACGCAGGCGACTTCATTACGACGTTGTCACACCAAGATGAACTGACAGGGAAAATAATAGAGGTGAAGCGTGACAGGCTACAGTTGAAGATTGATGCTGCGCCTTCTGTTTTTCCAAACTGCCCAAAATACTTGTCCTCAACGCCTGGACGGAGTGAATCGCCAGAGACGAAAAAAGCAAGAAGGGAAAACGCTGCTTTGCAGGAGGCTATGAGGAAGTCACTTCAGTCTAATGAGCTTGAACAGAAAAGAAACAAAGTTTCATCTTACGAGGAGTTCAAATCTAAGTTGCCTGGAATCTGCAACACGAAATTCTGGACCGTTTCTGTCGATGAGCAGTGCGTTAGGTTCCTTCTCATCGAGAATGATCCTTCACCTAATGTGAAATGCGCCTTGGTAGTTCTCCCTGATCTGTCACTTTCTGTTTTCTTGAATGGAGTGAAGCTTCTGTCGCTTCCTTCAGGCAGGATTCTGCCAGCTCAAATATGCGACACCTCCAGCCTGTCCTTGCTGCTAGAAGAACTCGAGATAGGCTTGCATAATATACCTGAGGTGACGAAAGAGTCGAAACATACTAAAGTATTGCAGTTTGTCGGTTCACTGCTTGCAGACCTCATTGAGGACAGTGATACGACGAAAGAACAGTCTTCTTTGCTGAAATTTCTGGTTGAGCAGATAGAGCTTCTCCTCGCGAAACAGCATGTGTATAGCGCAGAGCTGCTGGTATTCGCCAGTATTTTGAATTCAATTTCTCCTCACGCATATCACTTCACAAGAGCTGCATCAAGAATCATTCTGCCCCATCCTTCCACACTGCGCCGTGTTTGCTCAAATTACAAAGCTGACCCTCTTGTGGAGCAAAATCAACCGCACTGTCTCTCCTACATCCGAGAACGAGTCAAATCAATGAAAGACCACGAGAAGACAGTGACCCTGATGATCGATGAGATCCACATAAAACCATACTTCGACTACAAAGGGGGCACAATAGTAGGATCGTCGGTTCATTCAACGGAACCAGCAACAACAGCCCATGTGTTCATGGTACAATCACTCCTTTCTGCAAACAAGGACGTCATTCACATATTACCTGTGAGCAAACTGAGCGCAGAAATTTTGCACGAGCATGCTAAGAACATAATCATTAATGTTGAGAAAATGGGGCTCAAAATTATCGCTGTGATAACGGACAACAATGCTCTGAACCGCAAGATGATGTCGTTATTTGCTACAAGTCCTCAGGTGAGCATTGTCTATCCCCATCCAGCCGATAACGCTCGCCCTCTTTTCTACGTGGTCGATCCTGTGCATCTCTTGAAGTGCATTAGGAACAATTGGATTAACCAGAAAAACCCTGGAACATGCCTCTATTTCCCTGAAATGGACTTGAGTGGAGCAATGCCCGAAGGGCCTCCTCGTATGAAAGCTGCTTCTTTCGCAGCTGTGCGGCAGCTTTATTCTTCAGAGAAGACGTCGCTTGTGAAGGCTGCTTACAGACTGAACGCAAAAGCCGTGAATCCAACCTCAATGGAGCGGCAAAATGTAAAGCTCACTCTCGACGTCATTAATCAGTTTGTTTCAAATGCCCTCAGGACACATGGTTCCGCGTTCAAGATTCCTCAAGCTGAGTCGACTGCTCTTTTCATTGACGTTATCCTCACATGGTGGCAAATAGTCAATGTTAAGACCCCTTGCAAAGGCCAGAGGCTAAGGGACAGCATGCAAGACCCTGTAAGGTCTGTTGATGACACACAGTTAGCTTTCCTGAGCGGCGTTGTGGACTGGTTGGACGCTTGGGCAAGAATAAACATCACCAGTGGCTCGCTGACGAAAGAGACTCACAGTGCTTTGCGACTGACATGCTATTCTCTGGTAGAACTCTCGCGCTACTGCTTAGAAGAACTTCACTTCAAGTACGTACTGCTGGGCAAATTTCAGACGGATGCGCTAGAAGACCGGTTCGGCCGTTACCGCCAGCTGGCAGGATCACAGTACCACATTTCCGTGCGTCAGCTCTACGAATGTGAGAAGAAGCTTCGTCTTCAAAAACTTTTGACATTTCCACGCGAGGAAACAGAGTTTGAAGACGTAAGTGAGGATCTTGTCCCATGCAACTTTTCTGTGGCTGTCAGCGACGACGATATTACACACGCCCACTCTGACATGGATGCTATTGTCTACATTGCAGGATACGCTGCTCATGCTGCTTTAAAGAAGCTTTCATGTTCTGCTTGCTTCAGCACATTGGTGATTGAAAATCGAGAGATCGAAGCGGAAAATACTGCCATGATAGCTAACCTGTCGAGAGGAGGGCTGAAGTTTCCCCAGCCATGCACAGTTCACATGGTACTGATGACTAAACTAGTTGCAGAGAAGTTGTCTTTTGGAGCAACCGCGGAAGATTTTCTCTCCTGTAGAAATCAACGTGGTGTCGTGATTTCACAGACGATTTCCCTCCTGGACGAACACGACATTGAGACATGTGAAAATGGCCACACTGCACAAACTCTCCTGCGCTTGGTAGTACGCGTTGCAACCAACGTTGTTCTAAACAACTTTTGCAAACTAAGAAATGATGCCATACAAGACAATGCGCAGCAGAAGGCCGCAGCCCGGAAAGCAGCAACGCTTAAGAAGAAGTAAGTTTTATTCCCAAGCAATAAAAATGCTTTGCGCACACTTCATTGCTGGTGTCTCGTCGTTTTTTATTGTAAGGGTCAGATTAGCTGTACAAATACTCAACAGCGCAACATTATTGTGAGTGTCATTATTGCTGTGTGTGAAAGCTTTAAGCAAAACACAATACAGAATAAAACTAACACAATGCGCAGTAGACGGTGTTTTTTTTTTCAATGTTCACGAACTTCTACTTTAACAACTAGATATACGCATGTGCGGTCTGTGCGGATGGATTTTACCGCACGGCAGACATCATGTACGTGATAGAACCTAATAATTAGATGATTAATTGAAATTAACTAATCAATTTTTTATTATAATGACCAATAATGCGAAATTGGCGGCCGTATGCTAAATTGTTTATTATAAAAAACTGTATTAGCAGCTCGAACTTTCTTGACAATAAGGTGTTCTGCAATAAAAAAACTATATAAAGCAGATAAAATGATAGCCTAAGGCGCGCACAAACTAGCGAATTTCTTTTCTGCAGCAACGACAAAAATGAAAATGAAGGAATCACTTATAAGGCAGCTACGTACGGCAGTACCCGAATAGTGCAGACGGGCGCGGCGCGCTGAAATCGCGGAGCGCGGGGCCTGCACGGTCCCTTGGCGTGACGTCACGCGGCCGGTGGAGAGGCCTTAGCATTGAGAGGGTGTTGATTCAATACGTGCGTGCTTGCCGCTCCTCTCTGGAGAGGAAGAATAGTTATATAGCAGTGCGCAACATCCGGCTCGAAAGTGTCGTGCAATATGGCAGTGTATAATTTGTGCACTAACGTGGCAGTTAACTGGTCGTGCTGATAAGTCACATAGTCTTGGAGCTTCATAGGCATTAGGTGGGGTTCTTGAATTAGGATAGCTGCCGGTGGGTCAGATTCCTGAGATAGAAGGAGATTAAGAGCAGCCTGCTTTCTCCTGTATCCCCGGCAGTTCCACTGCCAGATCTTTACTCTAGGTTTGGCTGGCATGTTGAATCCGTATCGGATGGTTCGTCCACGTGCATTGTACGAGCGAATTTCGACTTATGCCTTTTATACGCAGGTTCCTTCCGAAGTCCAGAAATTGCCGTCTCCGTGTATCGTCGGTTGTTTGCAATCTGATTTCGAATGTCTTGGAATTGAGCGTTCACATAAATTGGAAAAGCTTGAAACTCCTCCTTGAAGGACCTCAGTTCTTGGATGATTTGTTGGTAGACCTCGCCTAAGGCAGGCTGGGAGCTAGGTACTGCCTGCTGTTTTTGGTTTTCAGGAGTCGGCTGAGCTACCGGCGTTATTGCGTGAGTAGTTGCTCGCTTAAGCTCTTGGTTTTGGATTGTTAAAGCGGTCACTTGTTTTTTCAGACTTTCTATCTCGTTTTTGAGTGCTGCTAACTCCGTGTTATTCTGAGGGGAGGAGGAGGGAAGGGGAGGCCATTCTGCAAAGCTCACCTTCGAATCTGAAAGCTGGCCCGAGGACGTCTTCTTCAGCGCCCCGATGGGCTTGTTGAGGTTCTCCTGCCCTTGTTCTTTACCCGCCTCCACTTGACTGGCGTTCTGGTTGGAGCCTGTTGCCCGGCGTCTTGAGCTCGAACGGCCGCGAGAGGCGGAACGAGAGTGGGAGACTGATGACGACACTCCTCGCCGTCGCGATGTAGGCTGCCTCTTCTGCCTCGTCCTGCTCCTGCCTTCTTGATCTTCAAGTTTTGTTGTTGATGACGCGTTTGATGACGCGGTACTAGTGTTCTTGTTCAGCGGTCTCTGGAATTTCTCCTTGCAGTCTTTTGCGTAAGTCTTGTGTGGACCCTTGCACAGCGCGCAAACGGGTGTACACTCGTGCGTCTCATCTGGACTCGGCGTTCCACAGGTTTGGCAAGCAGCCCCCTTGGGTTTCGGGCAGACGTCTGCTCGGTGACCTGGCGTTCCACAGTTGATACAAGCAGCCCTCGTTTTACGGTAGATGTAGCAGCGGCGCTCTGACCACCCGTAGTTGACCGTGAAGGGAACCTTCTGCCCGGCGAAGACGATGACTGCCAACGTAGTCTTGCCCAGTCGGCGCGCTCCCAGGATTGTATGGCTGGGTGAGGAGACGTCTTGGAAGATAGAGTCATTACTCACTTCAGGCTTGATATTATGTATTACACCCCTGCACACATCCTCTGGCAAGGCAACGTAGGCGGTGATCGTTATACTCTTGCCGTCGAGGTACAGACAATTAAGCTTGGCGAGACGGAACGCGTCTTCCTCACAGTGAGTACACACCATTATAATGTTCTGCTGGCTAACAATGCGCAGCGTTGGCTTTTCTTGTAGAGGGGTGTTGAGGGCTGCTTGGATCCCTAATTCGAGATCGTAGGAGCGTGGAGCCACAGATTGCAGATCCACCGTGGTTTTAGGTCGGATGATGACTTTGTATGGAAAATTCTTGAGACTCGGTAGACGCGGAGGTCTCGGTGCAGGAGGCTCTCGGCGTTCTTTCTTCTCCTGCTCTTCCTTGGGAGGTGTGGATTTAGCTTGCGCCGCTCTGTCGTTGTTGCGCCGGGACCATATGTTCCAGCCATGGCTGTTGTCGTCCTTCGGGAGATCCTGCGGGGGCATCAGCTGCTGCTGGGATGTTGGTACATGACTGAAGTCCATCTCCGTCGGGTCGTAGCCTCTTAGAGAATTCATCGTGGTCGTGGCAGTCCTGGATGAAGCGGGAGCACTCACTGGCGAGCGTCGTTAGACCCGCGTTGCGCGAACGCTATGCCGCGCATCCGCGGGCGCACCGGCGTCTCCGCGGCGATAAGGCACCCCAACCCCTTGGCCGTTAGGGTTAGCGCTCCTCACGGGGTGAAGAGAAGTAGACAGGCTGTAGCGCCGAAAATGTGGCACTCACAGGCTCACTGGTGGTACCAGGCCGTGTCAGGCGTTGAAGTAACTCGTGGATGATAAATAAATGGTGATCCAATATTCTAATCCGCCACAATCGAAGATTGTCAACGGAGCCCATGAATCGCACGTCCGCTCGTGACGAACGCTTGCAGCGCCCCCCGGTCCTCGCGAGGTTTATTGGATTCGAGACGGAGGATTCCACTGCCGTTTGTAAACCTTGTTCGCGGAAGATCGTGCGGCCCGGAGGCAGTTAGCGACCGTCAGAACCGAGCAGGGGGGGACTCACCCCTTCTACTGTGCCTGCTCGCCGGCGTCTCGCCCATTCGGACTTCCCGGAAGACGTGTCCGGCTTGAGCGTGAGAACTGTCGTTCGGAAGCGAAGACACCGCTCTCTCTGGTGGGGGCGATTGTCCAGCGGCACCCTCTTTCTCCGGCGAGGCATGTGACGGGGGCGTGTACCTATGTGTGTGTGTGTGTGTGTGTGTGTGTGTGTGTGTGTGTGTGTGTGTGTGTGTGTGTGTGTGTGTGTGTACGACAACGCAAGTTAGGCCACGCACAACCTGGCGAAGACTTCCTCAAACCTGGGGAATCCTAGGGACCGGACGCTTTTTAAACCGGACGACGAGTGCCGTGAGGAAGAAATCCTCGATCATCCTCAGATCTTCTCAGATCCTCCGACCTTCCCCCATCACCCTCCAATGGGTTCCAAAATCTTGTAAATAATGTAAAATAAACCCCCTGTACAGTTTCCTTCATAACCAAGTCCGACAACGTGATTCGGAAAAGGGACCTGCGGCGCTGAAAGAGTCAGCTCACTCAAGGACCCCTCGTCCCCAAAAACTGGTTGGCAGCAGCTGGGATGGACCGTGCGACATCGTGATTTCTCAACCGGTAAGCGTTTCGGCATTTTGCTATAGGATTCGCCAGGCTTCAGATTTTGATAGAATAATCTAGAATCACTGGGAAGTGTATGTCAAGTGAGAAAGGGTAATCTCACGACATTTTGCAGATAGCATTGCCAAAGCGGAGAAAGCGTTGTCATGGGCCTTATGAAATTGTCAAAGTCGGACTTGCTGTTGTTATGCGAGGAACTGTCAATAGAAGTACAGGGAAAAATTACAAAACTTGAAATATGCAAGACAATTGAAAAGCACGTAGATGACGATCAGCTGGTAGATACGTGGAATTTGGTACAGGAAGAAAAAAGAAAAAGGGAAGCGGAATGGGAAAAAGAGAATGAACGGCAAAAGTGGAAAGCTGAAAAAGAAGAAAGAAATCTAAAGCGATTGCAGCTTGAAAGCGAAAATCGAAAAAAAGGCGACAGTTCGAGAGCCGGGTCTCCTGAAAGAGCAAGCGATGTACAATCATATAGAATGAACAGATTCATGCAGCCCTATGAAAGTGGAAGGGACATAGGATTGTACCTGGGAAACTTTGAGAGAACTTGCGAAAGGGAGAACTTTGCTCGCAGTACATGGCCGCAACGGCTTCTGACACTCTTGCCATGTGAAGTAGCTGAAGTCATAGCGAGACTTAGCACACAAGACGCAGCTGACTACGAAAAAGTCAAAGCCAGCCTGCTAAAAAGGTACCGACTGTCAGCCGAAGCTTTCCGACAGCGCTTCAGGAACGCAATGAAAAACGATAGCGAGGGCTATCCGGATTTCGCGTATGGACTAGAGACGAATCTGCTAGAGTGGCTAAAAGGAGCCGAGGTTTATGAAAGCCGAGACAAAATCATTGAGTGTTTTTGCCTTGAGCAATTTTACCGAAGCATTGCCCAAGTGGTGAAACTGTGGGTTCAAGACAGGGGAAAAGTCGACACAGTTGAAAGGGCCGCTGAGCTAGCAGAGGAATACGTTTCGCGCAGAAGGTTGAGCACTGAAGAGGGTGCGTCACACGCTCGAAACGCGATGCGAGATAAAGGGCCTAGCAGAAAGACGCGAAGTGCTAGAAGTTCAGAGCAATCAGAGGCAACGAAGGTAGCGCCAGAAAAGCGTGAAGAACAGGCGAAGAGACAGGGAGCAGACAAAGCCGCGAAAAAAGAGTTCGAGGCTAGTAGGCCATTTCGTTGCTACAACTGCAATGGTGTCGGGCACTTTGCAGCCAAGTGTACAAAGCAACGTTTGGTGTTCTCGTGCGTCGAGGATAACGCCGAGAATCTAGAGCTCCTTAAGCCATACCTGCACGAGCTGCACGTTAACGGGAAACCGTGCAGGGTGCTTCGTGATAGCGCCGCGACGATGGACGTTGTCCACCCGTCTTACGTGGCAGTGGACGATTTTACGGGAGAAGTCTCGTGTATTCGTCCTAAAAGTTAGCGCTGCTTAAATTTTAACGAAAGCAGTAGAAGAACACAGTGTATGCCTTCCCATAGCTAGAGTGATAATTTGTGGACCGTTTGGAGAGCTATCACTGAGGCCGCAGTTTCGAAGGCCGTGCCACTTCAATATCCTTACCTCTTCTCGAATCGATCAGACCAATTGCTACGCGAGAGAGGCCAGAAACTCGGAAGCGGGGTGATACAAGCTTTGACAAGATCGAAAACTCATCACCTCGCATCTCAAGTCAGATTCCCGAACCTCAGGTTGCCAGAGACGCGCCAGCCAGCATATCGTTGCAATCAAATGAGGAGGGAAGTGAACCAACGAGGAATGAAAGCCAGACAGCTGACCGAGCAAATGAGCGACGAGGGACTTCAACCACTAAGTCGGTAGAGGAATCAGAAAACGCTGAAGAATCCGTTTTATCTCCAACATCGCGTAGTTTTGATCGCCTTCTGCAGGTGAACAGGGAGTCCCTAACAAAAGAACAGAAGCAGGACCCCACTTTGGAAAGACTGCACCTTACAGCTAAAGAGGGCATCGCGAGACGCAACAAACGATGCATGAGAAGGGAGGCTTACTATACCGACACTACCAGGACAGAAAAGGCAAAACATTTGATCAGTTGGTCGTGCCCGAAAAATACAGAGCGGACATTCTGAGTCTCTGCCACGGAAATGGCTGGGCAGGACATCTGGGAATCAATAAAACAAAGGAGCGCCTATTAATGGAATATTATTGGCCGGGTTGTTTCAAAGATGCAGAACGCTTCGTAAAACCATGCGATGCGTGCCAGCGCGTGGGCAAGCCGGGAGAGACATGGAAGGCTCCACTGAAAATTGTTCCATTGATCTCGGAACCTTTCCGCCGGCTTGTAATAGACACAGTAGGCCCTTTGCCTAACACGAAATCAGGCTATAAGTACTTGCTTACTATGCTATGTCCCGCCACAAAATTTCCCGAAGCAATTCCGTTGAAGGACTTGAGCTCCACAGAAATAGTTGATGCCCTTTTGTTAGTGTTCGCGAGAATAGGATTTCCGGCCGAAATCCAAGCCGATCAGGCGAGGGTCTTTACAAGCGCCTTGACGACCACATTCCTAGAAAGATTCGGAATAAAACTGTTGCACAGCTCGGTGTATCATCCGCAGTCCAACAGTGTAGAGAAATGGCATTCGGTGCTGAAGCGGGTGCTACGCGCTCTTTGTTATGAGCATAAAGCAGACTGGGAGGATTGTCTGCCGGCCACACTTTTCGCTTTACGAACAGTCCCCCACGAAGCTACGGGGTTTACGCCAGCAGAACTCGTGTACGGAAGAGCCCTCCGCTCTCCCCTCCGAATGCTGAGAGAAATGTGGGAAGGGACAGGAGAGAACCAGACAGTGGTTGAGTACGTGCTTAAGCTACTGGACCACCTTAACAGCACGAGGGAATTAGTAAATCGAAATATGAAAGCTGCCCAGGAGGCCGCCAAGGTCTATTATGACAAAAACGCTCGCCTTCGAGGTTTCACCGCGGGCGATCGCGTGATGATCCTCCGGCCATCGAGAAAAAACAAGCTGTAAGTTCACTGGGATGGTCCAGTAGAAGTGTTGCAAAAACTTTCGGAGACGAATTACGCGCTATGGGTTCCAGGCAGGGGAAAGCAGGTGAGAATCTATCATTGCAATCCGATGAAGCCGTTCGTGGAACGCAGCGGGATCGTCAATCTGACTCTAAATGAACCAGAAGAGCTGGACAGCGAGAGTCAGGGTTGGAAGGGAGGTGCGGACGCTAGTGACAACGTGGAAAACATTCTGGCTCACTCCGTGAATGCAGATTTCCTAAGCGGGACACAGGTCGACACGCTAAAGCAGTTGTTGAGCGAATTCGCTGACCTATTTAGCAGTCGCCCGGGAAAGACACACCTCCTGACACACGAAATCGAGCTCACCTCTGATGAGCCGGTACGGTCGAAACCCTACAGGGTATCACCGCGGCAAAAAGAAATGATGGACGCGGAAATTCAGCGCATGTTGGAGTTAGGGGTTGTAGAGCCAGCGGAAAGTGACTATACCTCACCGCTAATTCTTGTTGAGGCCCCAGGGAAAGATCCTCGTCTCTGCGTGGATTATAGAAAGCTTAATGCAATTACCAGGGATCCGCTATACCCGATTCCCAACATAGAGGAAAGGATAGAAAGGGTGAGCGGCGATAAATTCATTTCCACCCTCGATCTCGTACGGGGATATTGGCAAGTTCCCCTCTCAGAAAGCGCGAGCAGGTATGCCGCTTTCATCTCCCCAGCGGGCACCTTTCGACCCTTAATGCTTAGTTTTGGGTTGAAGAATGCCCCCTACAGCTTCTCGAAACTCATGGACAACGTACTGAAGGACATACAGTGCTTTGCACTCCCTTATTTAGACGATGTGGCAATTTTTTCGGAAACCTGGCAAGAACATCTAGAACACCTAAAGACCGTGTTTTCCAGTTTACGACAGGCTGGACTGACACTGAAGGCAGAAAAGTGTAGATTTGGTTGCGCACAGGTGACGTACTTGGGCCACGTTGTAGGCCAGGGAACTAGGAGCCCATCCGAGTTAAAGATTGCCCCGATCGCAGCATTTCCGCAACCACGGACGAAAACGGCCATTCGCTCATTTTTGGGATTAGTTGGGTACTACCAGCGATATATTCCTAACTACTCACAGCGGGCTAGTCCCTTAACTGACGCCTTGCGAAAGGGAGCACCTAATAACGTAAGTTGGGATAACCAAAAAGAAAACGCCTTCAAAAACCTGAAGGAAGCACTCGTGTCCCGACCCTTGCTCAGGACCCCTGACTATGGGAAAGAGTTCATAGTCCAATGTGATGCCAGTGATAGAGGGCTGGGTGCTGTCTTAAGCCAAGTTGGCTACGACCATGAAGAACACCCAGTTCTGTACACTGTCAGCCGCAAACTGACCAGTAGAGAGGAAGCGTACAGCGCTTCCAAAAAAGAGTGCGCGTGTTTAGTTTGGGCAGCGCAGAAGTTGTCGGGTTACCTGTACGGAGCAAAGTTTGTATTTGAGACTGACCATTGTCCTTTAACGTGGCTGCGACAGATGTCCCCCAAAAATGGTCGCTTGCTCAGATGGAGTCTGGCTCTCCAACAGTACAATTTCTCGGTGCGTTATAAGAAGGGGAAACTGCACGGAAATGCCGATGGCTTGAGCAGACTGATGTAAGCGGGAGAACTAAGAGGAATCTCCTCCTGTGTGGGTGTTTTTTTTTACTTTGTTCCGAGTAATCCGGCTGTGGCAGTTTCAAAAGGAGATGTTTCGCGCTCAGTCGGCACAACATTAACCCAAACTTGAACACAATTTTTTAAAAGTGTATTGTTGTCAATGGAAGAAGCCTGGTGATTCTTTGGCGAAGTCCGAGCGCTTGCGGGTGGGGCAGTGCTTTGCTGTTTGGAACGTCCCACCTGCGCTTTCCTTTGTTGGTGGTGCGTTGGGTTCTGCCTTGAGGGCGATGATATTGCAATCCAGGGTTCCAACACGGACGCCATCTCATCTCTTCCTGCCCAGCGGTGGTCAACGCTGGACATTCGAGATTTTTCGGGCCGCGGAGGAGCTGTAAGGTTTCTGGCGACAGCCGGTGGTCTGATTCATCTGCGTATTCGGCCAGGACACCTGCAGCCGGGGTCCCTGCACGGCGATAGGCATCTTGTTTCCCACGCTCGGTCCTCGCGAGGTTTATTGGATTCGAGACGGAGGATTCCACTGCCATTTGTAAACCTTGTTCGCGGAAGATCGTGCGGCCCGGAGGCAGTTAGCGACCGTCAGAACCGAGCAGGGGGGGACTCACCCCTTCTACTGTGCCTGCTCGCCGGCGTCTCGCCCATTCGGACTTCCCGGAAGACGTGTCCTGCTTGAGCGTGAGAACTGTCGTTCGGAAGCGAAGACACCGCTCTCTCTGGTGGGGGCGATTGTCCAGCGGCACCCTCTTTCTCCTGCGAGGCATGTGACGGGGGCGTGTACCTATGTGTGTGTGTGTGTGTGTGTGTGTGTGTGTGTGTGTGTGTGTGTGTGTGTGTGTACGACAACGCAAGTTAGGCCACGCACAACCTGGCGAAGACTTCCTCAAACCTGGGGAATCCTAGGGACCGGACGCTTTTTAAACCGGACGACGAGTGCCGTGAGGAAGAAATCCTCGATCATCCTCAGATCTTCTCAGATCCTCCGACCTTCCCCCATCACCCTCCAATGGGTTCCAAAATCTTGTAAATAATGTAAAATAAACCCCCTGTACAGTTTCCTTCATAACCAAGTCCGACAACGTCACTCGGAGAAGGGACCTGCGGCGCTGAAAGAGTCAGCTCACTCAAGGACCCCTCGTCCCCAATACCGCCAAGGTGGGGAGGAAACGAGTTTGTGGGGAGTTCAAAGAGCCTTCTGGATTTCCGCAAACGTGTTTTGATCCCCGAGTGCAAGCAGTCTAGTGGTGGATGTACACATGGGAAGGCCCAAAGCTGTTTTAAAAAGGGTATACTGATAAGGATATCGATCCTACTCTAGGTGGTGCGATCAATATCGTGGTATCGGAGACCATACTGGATTCGACTCATGGCCAGTGCCGTGGTGAGGTGGATGGTGTCATCCAAGCGCATGCCGTTGCGATGTCCAGCGATGCGTCGTATCATACGTGCGATATTGAGCAATGACGTGCGTACAGTGGCAATGGTATTAGTAGGCTTGCCATTATGCTGGACCCAGAGGCCAAGCACTCGGATGAGTGATTTTTCTTTTACAGGGTTTGTTGTGAATTTCGAGCATGGTTGGGCCGAGGGAGCCATAGCGGGGACCATGAATACGGACTATTTCTGATTTGTTCGGTGCACATTGCATACCGCTGGTCTGAACAAGAAGCTCGACAACAGTGATGGCTGTTTGTAGGGCTTGCTCTTTGGCGGCGAGGGATCCTTGGGTTGACCAGGTGGTGATGCCATCCCCACAGATGGTATATCCGATGCCGGAGAGTGTAGAGAGCTTGTGGGCGAGAGGGGCCATGGCTATATTGAATAGCAGTGGTGATAGGATAGCACCTTGTGGAGTGCCCTTGTCAGGTGTTTGGAAGGGAGACGATCTAGTAGATCCGATGCCTATCGTGGCTGTGCGGGTAGTGAGGAAGATGTATATTTCGAAGAAAAAGTACCATGTTACCACCGTTACCTCATTGCCAAATAGCGGGCGAGAAGTTACAGGATTTTGAAGCCGAAAATGTTTTCAGGTGCGATCGTCGACTATTTCATTTACCATCATTCAAAATCGCGGACGAGTTGACGCCGAGAGCAGCGCTGAAACTAACGACAGGTTCTGTTCATTTCGTGCATAGATAGCCAGCATTTTTGGACAAAAGTATTTTCGGGCGGTAAACCATTTATGAACGCTATTTTTCATATGATGAAAATTTTCACTATAACAATCAACCTGTCTGCAGATCAACCGACGACAATCATGAATTTTTTTCTATTAACGTTTTCGCTATCGTCAAAAGCATTCCCCATTGGTTTTATAAGGGATCTTAACTGTTCGATGCGATCGATGGAAACACTTTAAAAGAAAGATTTTGCTATATATCAGAAGAATATGAATCATTACCTTCAATATTACCGTAAATGTATCGTGAAATGTTCTAATTTTCAAAATTTTTGTTCGAAATTGCTCAACATGAAATCTTTTCGAGAAATCTAATACAATTTTAGTTGGCGCTGAGCTATACACATTAAACACCTAGGTGTGTACTGCCATACGGAACAGCATTGAACCAGCTGCAAGAATTCTGTTAAATTTACAACGCTTACTGGGCTCAATGGCTTAAATACAACTAGGGAATGGACTTTTCGATACCTCTTCCTTAAAGATTCGGCGGACATTTTTCAACATTTATTTTAGAACACAATTGTTGGTTGTTTTTCCGGTGATTATTATTTCCCCAAAAAAGAACTATAGCTTTCTTTCGGTTACATATAGGCACGTAACCGTGTGCAGTAAAAAGTCACGTGTAGTTAGCTTGGTTTGTTCATAAGCAATGGCACTCGACGTGTCAGTAATTAAATAACAAATGGCCAGGTTTATAGCAATGGTAATATAATAGAAAGACGGCTGTAGCAGCAAACTAGGAGTAGCAATGAAGGGGCCTCGGATTGCATACACTCCGTATAATGACGGCCGCGATGGGAAAATGATGGCCCGTGGTATACAAGCCAGAACATGACCCGTTTTTGATACGCTTGCGCGTGGTTTTTCGCTGACGGGGCCTTGGAGCGGTTAGAAACGCTGTCAGTGTTTTCACGTGCGGCGAAAACACACCACCTTGACAGAGTTACGGCCCTAATTAGGTGGCGACACTCTGTTGGTACAAAACGCAATGCTATTAAACCAAGCCTGACGAAGTGGTGGAGGCAATCGGACTGGACCCGGCGTGCCCAAGTAGCGAAGCAGTGCCTCAAAGCGTATACTGGTATACAATGCTTAATTAAACTATTACGTCCTCTGACCGGGCTCCTGAGTTAAGCGCTGCCTTATTATTTCTTGTGACTAATTACAACTCGTTCTCAAGAGCCAGCCAGGTTTGCCGTGCACCTCGAAGGAGAACTTTATCAGATAAAACTGAATTTCAAAATCGAACTGGACCTGCTCTGTCGTTTTTTTTTTCGGTTTAAACCGAAATCTTCAACCCCTAAGTATAACCCAACCGTGTTTATAAAATGCCCTTGAATCTAGATACCTTTGAGCAACGGTCATAACTGTTTTTAGCGTGACAGTGTTGACTTCAATCATGAAGAAAACTAGGCGTTGTCCGGCGGCGTTTTGAGCGAAAAAGCAGATGGCTGACTAGATGCCTCGGTCACGTGACCTTGTGACGTCAATCGCATTTTGAGCAATCTGCGTACCTAGGAGGTGGCACTTAAATTCTTGGCCACGAGAGACGGCTCGTTGAGAGCAACCTGGGCCTCACGACCCCCAAAAATGGCTCTGTTTAAAACAGCCACCTGCCGTAAACTAGAAGGTAACGCACACCCAAGAAAGAAGGTAAATCCTTTGCGTGCTATTATTTCTTTTTATTAAAAAAGACCAGAAAACAATTATCGCAAAAAGAGAATTCTAACTGCTCTCGTCACTAACCACGCGCACAACCTGTGCACATTTCTTTTTGTATAAATAATTTCTGTATATTGCCTCTCCTCCTATCCTCTCTCCTAGTCCCTCACCTCTTTCATTTCATTTCTCAATCCTGCCTGCTATCCTTTACTTCCGCTGCCCCAGGCCAGGCGCTTCAGTATTGATGGCAGATGCCGGGGCTAGGAAATATTTTTCCCCTCCTTTTTTATTATTATTTAATAAACTACTACTACTACTACTACTACTACTACTACTACTACTACTACTACTACTACTACTACTACTTCTACTACTACTGCTGCTGCTACTACTACTTCTACTACTGCTACTACTGCTACTACTGCTACTACTACTACTACTACTGCTACTACTACTACTACTACTACTACTACTACTACTACTACTACTACTCTCGTTCGCGTTCAAAATTGCACCGCTAATCATTCCGCCATAGGAGCATTCTCTTCTTATTTAAGAAATCTGTGGTGAAACCAATCACCCACAGAAGAGATGAGAATCGGCGCTTTATTTGCGTTTTCAACCGGCGCTTATGTGCGACTCTACCGTTAAGAGAACGGAATCATGCCACCGGGAAGACAGTGGTGTCAGCTTGCTGTGCAGAGAGGACGACAAAGAAGATGAAGAACATCCGCCATGGCTGATGTCCCAACAGCTGATGGACTCGGACACGCGGGCGCAGACTCTGCACAGCCAGAAGAGTTGCAACCGGCAACCGGCTCCCAGGCATCAGCGGGGGCCGTCAGCCAGGCGAGGCTTACGCGCCCGGCATTGGACGCCGGAATGTGCATCGGCACTAGAGGACAGCACAGTCCTCGACCCTGTGCACCTCCCAGAGGCATTTACTGCCCCCAGGTTTTGTTCACTGAGTGGAGAGGCCAGCTCCTGAAGCAGCAAAATCCGCTCGAACTTGTTCACAGGTTCGACTACATTCGTGCATTTCTAGGAGTCGCCATCGGCGTAATCTGTACATTGGTCGGGGTCCTCTTCGTTGTGGCCATCGGCTGGCCACGTCTGGCACCAGGCAGCGGCCGAGACTCTTTGGTCATTTCCAGCCCAGAGTGGACTGGTCACGGCGCGCACCTGGTCGTCGAACCTGACAACGGACACGGAGGCTTAGCCATGGAGCCAGCGACCATTGAAGCCAGCGCAAGGACGAGTGAAGCCAGCAGAGGTACCAATGCTTCGCCAAAGGCGTCTGTAGAAATGCCGCGTACGTTGGACATTGGATTTTTGAAACACATTCGGGGATCGGCTGGTGAAAATTTGGACGCTTTCAACCACGTCTCGCGTCTGCAACGAAAGCCTCGCCTTCTGAGCCAGGCTGCACGAAGGCTTCTCCGCGCCAACAGTGCATAAATGTGGGAACTGCAGTGCTTGGAACTCGTTTCACGCACTTTTTAAGTGATTGGAGACAGTGCATATTTATTAAACTATCCACGCATGCATCATTACACCATTCTGTGTGCCGAGTTGTAGGTCTTCGATAATCGACGGTTATTTTCGTATCCGGACATTCCGGCCGTAGTTGAGAAAACATTATCTTTGGTAAGCGTATAATACAGGCCTGTATTCATAGTTATAGTACAGTCGTAGCTTTCACTGATGCGACTGCGGAGTTTTTCTATTTTTTTTGACCTGCATACAACACGACTTCAGAAATACAGATCATACAAACCTGATATTCACCGAGGCATATTACTTAGTTTTGCGCTATAATTTCCGTAATTTGCAGCGAAACGCTCATGCTGGAGATACAATTCGAAAGTAACGAGACATGGCGATGAATTGTTTTCAATCTGTGGACAATACTTTGTCGTATTTAGAATACTGGGACGAGTTTACTCGCGTTACTGTCGTAGATACTGAATCCTGAAAAATATCTTTTTTGCAACATTTGATAGCCTACTTCCTACTCGTAAAGAAGGACTCTTCAGCGCCGACGTCAGCTATGACTACGAAACCAGCCTACATTATTTTGCACAGCTAGAATCTCATTCGAAAACCGCGAAGTTTCTCCGACGACGTGAGAAGCACTCAGGCGAGAGTTCCTCAAGGCATTCACAAGCATCGTCAGGAAAGAAAGAGCGCAGCTGCATCTACAGTCACACATCCAGCATCCGAATGAGACGGTGACCGCGTGCGTAGAAGACAGGAAATGCCTTTTTCGAGGTGCCGATGCTGACAAGAGAAGAAGATGGAGCTTTTGGTGCGAGCGGCTAAAGGGTCATTTTTCGGGCGCCGAGCCGCAATCCACCGAAGATCGTCGCTTAATTCACTAGCTAAGCGGCGACCATTGCGGAAACCTTGGAGCCGTGTACGAGCCCGCCACTTGCCTCGACAGCTCCAAGTGGCCTCGGAATAGCATTCGGAATAGCAAGTGGCTTCGAATAGCATTCGGAGGTAACCTCAGGGATGTCATCCGCGACATTGTACGGGAGGAGCAGCGTCGCCTGGTACCATCTTCCAACCAGCCTCAAGTAGCGACTTTTAGGGAAATCGTCGGCGAAGAAGTGCAGCATGCGCTTGGCTCCCCGTCATCGACGCCTCCACCGGAACCTCAAGCCATGACCTACGCCGCTGCAGTACGCAGGCCTTAGCCCCAACGACACCCCCTAAGTCCTCCTCTTCTATGTGAACTAGCTGTTCCAGAACGCCACCCCCCTGCCCCCACCCGCCCAGCCTACGAGCCACACTCAAGCCCCAGGAAATGCGACGTCTGGAGGACTTGCCACAACCGCCAGCTGTGCTTCCATTGCGGTGAAACCGGCCATATTCTTCGTCACCGCCCGTACCGACGTATCGGTCTTGGAGGATTTGCCGTTGAAGCCCCACGACCACGCTTCGTCCAACGTCCGCAAGAAATCGACGACTACCTGCGTCAAGAGGAGCATGTACTAAATCATCTTTCCGGCTCACCATCACCGTCCACAACACGTTTTGCGTCGCGAAGAGAGACTGGAAGTGTTGCTTGTTGGGGGAGTTTGAAGAGAGACTATTAATGCGAAGTGAGAGCATGAATTTATACAACGCTGCTGTAGAATTTAACAGGACACTCACAAAAGGGGCCACAAGCATGCAGCTGTCATTTTTCGCATTTAACATGCTTACTGCACATTCCAACTTTCCTTCACGCAGTGCTTTCTGGCAACTCTTTCAAAGAATGTTGCCAATGCACGGAAACTCGTGGCATTTTTCAGATGAACTAAACGGGACATGAACTGCGTGCCTCAAGTGACGACAAAATGTTTAAACACATGATCACAAAGTTTGCGGAAGCAAGTAAACATGGCTTCCAGAAAACGAAGATTGTGGCCAGGTGCTGCCTGCTTTCAATTTTTATTGATTTATTTATTATTACCGTCTTGCAAGAAATATTAGAGAAAAACGGGTTGAATACAAAAACATTAATATGCACGGCAAGAACACCAGCCTACACGCAACACGCAACAGGTGAGGTATGCATTATGCAGATAAATACTTAATATTTTGTACATATGAATTCATGAAACAAAATATAACACAATATGTAGGCGCTAAATTCACGGTAACGTTTCGGAATACACCGTGTGGTGAAATGAAATATCTTTATGGCAAAAAAAGTGGTTTCAGTTTCGTACAATGTTAAGGAATGTCTTCGTGCTTTAAATTGCGTACGACAGAATGAAATAATAAAAAATTCTTGATTGTTGCGATAAGAGAGGGGATGCGACTCCACTCTTTCGATGTGTGGGGTATGAATGAATCGGAGGAAGTTTTAGTATTGCACGGAATGATGCCAACTTTGTGAATGTGCTCTATACGCGATGAAACATATAAAGGCGGAATTATCAATTCCTCGTGTAAATCGCCATGCTAAAAGATCATATGAGACGTATAACTATGCGAACTTTCGAAGTGATGCGAGAGATAATAGGTTGAGATTAGATTTCATTATCGATACACTGGCTGTGCGATGATAATTACACAGAATGAAAACAGCTGCATTGTTGTAAATCGTTTCTAGCTGGTTAATGTGCCTGGGGTGCAAAACTGACAATGCGTACTCAAGCTGCAGACGAACTCTTTCGCAGGAGGGAAGCTTGGTGTCAGCCGGGACTGAGTGAAAGTTTCGTTTCAGGCAGCCTAGCATGCGGTTAGCTTTGTTGGTGATAAATTCGACTTGATTTTTGCAGCCAAGGTTAGAAATAATATAATTGCCTAGGTACTTGTATGACTCAACAGATTAGAGAGCAACGTTAAGGTTATATGTAGGTAAGTTGCTAGAAGACCTTGATACGCTCAGGAATTTGCACTAATTACCGTTTAGTTTCGTTTGCCAAGATTGGCACCAAGAGGAAGTATTATTAATATCATTTTGAATTGCGCGTATGTTGTCATCGGTTATTATTTGACGGAAAAGGAGGACATAATCGTCTGCAAATAAGTGAATTGTTAAGATAACAGAATAATGCAAGTCATGATGAATATGAAGAAAAGTAATAGCCTAAGGGCAGTGCCTTGTTTAACACCGTAATAAATTAGGTGTAAACGTAAGTAAGAATCATTAGCTGCTACGAACTGCTGAAGTCGTATTAGAAAGCACTCAAGACATTTTAGTACGTTAGTATCAAGCTTTATCATGCGCAGTTTTACCAAAAGCTGGTAAAAAAAAGCCTTGGCGAAGTAAAAAAAGATGAAATCTGCAGCGGAACAATGATCTATTCTTGAGTGGAGCCTATGAGTGAAGAGGAGAAGTTATGTTCGCACGAATATTACTTATGAAAACCAAGTTGTGCATTGTAAAAAAAAAACGAGTTTTATCCTCAGAAATTTACTAGATGTGAAAAAAAGGACAAGTTCGAGATTATTTCTGGGATTCTGGTGATTGAAATAGGACAATAGTTTTGAAGTGGGTGCTTGTTTTCAGATTCGTGTACTGCATTCACCTTCCCTATCTTCCAGTCTGCCGGCATTGAATATTTTCTAAGGATTCATTATAATGCAGCAGCGCTACAGGACGAAGACAAGAACAAGAAGGGACAGACTACACAGTCAGTGAGCGGAGTCTGTTTTTCCATTTTTGTCTTCGGCCTGTAGCGCTGTTGCATTATAACGAAGGAATACCAACTAGTCCAAACCACCGTTTTTCTAAGGATTGTTCCAAACTTTTGACACAATAATAGAATATACTTCAGTGGTTTTTAAAAAATTTTGAGTTGATGCAGTCGATTCCGGCAAGTAAAAATGCTTTTAAACCATCGATAATTTTCGCGAGTCCAATCAGGTTGACCATAAGAGGATACATTGGCAGACAATTATGGGTGCAACAATCTGGCAAGTCTTTTGAGACGGTTGTAGTAAATAAACTGGAGGAAACACCATAAAACACCATGAACAATTGTAGGCATGTCTGCCGTAACTTTCAAAATGTTTTTAGGGTTCCCTAGCGACATATCCGGTGCAACCGTATAGGTGACAAGTGGCAAAAGTGATTGTCGTCAATACTGAAAATCAGAGAAAGCACTATTGTTGATAAAAAAAAACGCTGTCGTGGGCGAGCAATGGCGACAGCTAATTATTTCCACAAGCTTTTGCATACATCTGAGCGATATCCACGCGTCGTCATGGCAACCAGGCTTTTGCATAGTGCTTGTGCATAGCGGCCCTTGTGCATAGTGCCCAGCACGTCAGTAAAAAAGTGAAATTGGTATCCCATAGAATTCGGGCAACGTGCTCGAGCCTGCCTGTGTTTCAGGCCTATGCGTATTAACTTCTCGTGAATATTGCACATAGGACCTAGCGGCTGCGGAGAGTTGTCGCTTTGTTTGGATAGCAATGCGCTGCTCGAGCTCGACGCGCCATTCGCGTCTCTTACATGGCGCCTCGGGTACAGGTGCCGTGCGCGCTTCGATCTGCCAGAACTACTTCTGGACCGAGTCGCGTTGCAGCGGATAAGCTCGCACTCGAGAAGGTCGCTCGCAGGTACTTCTCGTACTCTCTGCGTCGAGGCTCGGGTGTATAGGAACGTCTCGGCCTGACTCTCGTCCGCTGCTATTGTTTCCAAGGAAGCCCACGATTCCTCCTGTCTAGTCGCCTGGCGCTTTCGTTGCTACCACGGCACCAGCGTCTGCTCCACTTAGCGAGCGCGCAGCTTTCATCCTGCACGGTTCAAATACAACGACGTATCCAAGGCCGCCCTCCCGCCTGCTCGGGGGCTCGGGTGCAGAGTTCCTTTTTGGGTGAAGTTGGACGCCTGCATCGACATCCTCGTCCCTTGTGCCTGTCAGGGTCCTCGCCGACAAAGGTGGCGTGGTGGGTCAGCGCGGCCGCCGTTAAAAACCCAGACGAAGGCGCAGAGGCCCAACCTGACGAGCACGATAATCCGTCTGCCAACGTTCTCGCCGAAGTTGGTACAGCGTATGGGAAGGCCACTATCCACGTCGAAGGCACTGAATCGTGATTCTCGCTGCCCATGCCGTTGAGCCCGCACCTCAATGCGAGACAAAGGGAAATGAAGACGTGGGAACTAAATTGCAAATTGACAAGTCGTCGCGAACTTAAGCATGAAAGGTCAATCATTTACTTAATTACTGTCACTTCTGTTGTAGTTTTGTGACCAAAGACATTCAGGGTTTCCACTGTTTTTTTTTTGCCTAGGTGAAGACAGCCAGATAATACGCGTATATAACGGCCGGCAGTGCAGTAGGGCTGTGTGCCTTAGCCAGATTTCTACAGAGCAAGCAACGCCTTGTAGTAGACTATAGTAGCCTGCATGTAGTAGATTATGTTCGCGCTCATCAGGATGACGTTGCAACGTGCATCTGGACTGCGTGTTGTTACCCGTGTCAGCGTGGCTTGCAGTATTATCCGCAAGAACGGCGATCATCCGTGGCACGCGGAATGTGCAATATATAATCTAAAGGTTGAGCCATCTTCCCTTGAACTACATCCCCATGCTGGCGAAAATTTCGAATGGCCGTTCGCTGATTTCTTCTCCGCCCAAAAATGTAGGCAGACACATCTGGTACCTTCTGTGATCGCGAATAATGCCCTGCAAAGACACCATCCGGTCTCGCAGGACGGTCCTCCCGACAACCGCACCGTTTGGAATACTTGTCGTGTAGGCACTCTTAGACACCCCATCGCAGACATGAATCGTGTGCTGCGCAATGACGGTATGCGTTGAACAAACCCAGGTGATCGAAATTAATACCGAGCACTCCACTGCGGCGTCCCTCACAGCACACTTGTCGCTTGGGACGTTAAACGCCAGATACCATACCATAACGTTAGGTTTGATTTGATTTATGGGGGTTTAACACCCCAAGGCGACTAAGGCTATTAAGGAGGCCGTAGTGAACGGCTCCAGAAATTTCGACCACCCGGGGTTCTTTAACGTGCACTGAGATCGCACAGTACACGGGCCTCTAGAATTTCGCCTCCATAGAAATTCGACCGCCGCGGCCGGGATCGAACCCTCGTCTTTCGGATCAGCAGCCGAGTGCCATAACCACTCAGCCACTACGGCGGCATACCATAACGTACCATATTATACCGTAGCACACAGTTCCGTACTAAACCTATACATTATAGAGCGCCAGCCCTCGCCTGCACAACGTACGCGTGCCTCTTTCCCACGCCTCCGGCAACGTGAGGTGAACGCAGGTTCGGTTGCAGCCTGCGGTGCCACTTGAAACGATCCAGACCAAGCAGACAGCACTGCGCGCGCTCACGCCGTCTGGTGCGCTCTTTTCTTCTCCTCCCTTTTCCCCCTTGCAGCGGCGGGACACGCCTCGAGCGCTCTCCGCCGCCGCAGCTCCGTTTTCAACACGCAGAGTGTAAACGGTCGAACTGGACAGACGTCTCGTCTTGTTTGAGAACATTTGAACAGCTTCCGCCCTACACCTTAACGTGTCCCACCATGCCGCACGCCATACCATGCAATATCCTGCAGTGCAATACCAAGAAACACCTGAACTACCACTAGCAAACTTCAGTTATTACAAAAAGGTGAGTTCTCGGCGGAAGTAAGAATTTCCCCCGACGATGCGGACCAGTGCCTTGTAGGCATCACTGGAGTTGCATGAGCGAGAAAGAATTCTCGTTTTGCCAGATTCCGTCTCTTTTGTGCGCGATTGAACCTCAGAACGGACTTAAAAGTTCTGAAATATCCAAGCGCCACGCAGTACTGCTGGCTGCCGCACAGGTGCCGGCGGCGGCGTCTCCGGGATACTCATTCGAGCAGACTGGTAAGCTCGGTAAGAAGGACCACTGCCGTCGTCGACGACTCGAGGTAGAAGCCCGTCGACATGGCCTGCTCTGATGAAGTTAGCCCTGTGAGGGACAAGGGCGCCGTTCTCATGACGGCCTGCAGACTCCCAGTGATGACCAACGCTCATCCTCGGTGTAGCGATGACACTAGCGGTGCGCCTCGTAGTGGTTGGTTAGGTGGCCTCAAATAAAGATGACACGTACCCACTAGCGGCGTGGGAGTGGCCAAGACATAGGCGGTGAATACCTGGGAACAGGAGCGTTTAGAGGGAAAAAATGAAATGATAGGGTATTGGCTTACAGACTGGAAGGTGCAACGACAGGGGACGTGTTAACTAGGAGTTCGGAGACGGCACAATGACATAATGTGCAAATTCGGATATAATGCATCTAATGTTTCAAATTCGCATCGACTGACGGGGGGGGGGGGGGGGGGAGAACTCAGAATGGGAGTCGCTGTGTTTTTTGAAGGAAATTTTGCACAGCAGAGCGCACACTCCTGTTGCTTCGTACAAGCAAAGAAGCGCCAATGGAAAGAACAACCACAGAGGACACAGGCAGACACAGCTGGTGAATCGGGATTTGCAATAGCGCCTCCTCAAAGAAGAGAAGCGGCGGCAGAACAGCAGGAAGTCATCCACTGTTTCAGGTTCGGCGCAAAATGGGCACAGTGAGGAGACCGCCATACCAGATCTGTCAAGGCAGAAGTTTATCAGAAGATCCCGGCCACGCAAACGCGTGAAAGACACCTCCAGTTTGCTTGAGCGCCAGTCTTATTTGCTACTCCAAGGATGCAGAAGATGCTGGTATTCGGGAGATGATGTAAGAGCCAAGGCACCAAATTCCTGAAATATTGTGCAGCTGAAAAACTTCACCGCTACTGTATATGCGCACGTTGACAGAACAGCAATAATTTGGCCGCAGAGAGAGGCCCTTGCTAAGGAATCTGCAACCTCATGTAAGTGAAAGCCCATGGGCCCCGGTGCTCAAAGCAACCGTACCGGATTTAGATCGAGCGGGATCAGAAACTTCACTTGCGGCAGCAAAAAATGAGATATGATCGGCGTACACATAAGTTCACTCACTATGAATGCATTGAACAGAGCTCAAAAAGATGTTAAAGAGAACAGGAGAAAGAACTGAACCTTACGGTAATACTCTTGTCAGTCGAAATCTCCTGAAGGAAACACCTTATTGGCAACAGTAAAATTCTGTTTTCCAAGAAAGCAGAGGTTCAGGCTACAAAATAGTTTGGGAAATTAAGTTCCTGTAATGTGCGTAACAGCGTAAAGTGCTCAACGCTGTCGTAGGCTTTACTGACATCCAAAGTGACAAGAGCGGCAAAATGGATACTGTTGCGCGTTTACGGCTCTCGAGGTCAATATGTGCTTACCAAATGGAGCAGCCCTGCATGGAACCAACTTGACACGAATTCAAGAGAGCATTCTCAGAACTGAAAGACTTGACACGGTTGAGAAGGACCCGTTACGCCGATTTCACTAGGTTCAACGTTAATGAAGCAAGGCTTGTGTTGTCTAAAGTAAAACCATACCTTTGCTTTTTAGGCAACGTAACTATTTCCGCAAGACGCCACTCATGGGGTATCCAAGGATCTTTAATGGAATCGTTAACTAGGATCCATAGGTCGTCGAGAGATTAGTTGAACAAAACTGTAATCATAGGTTAGGTGACCTTATCGGGACCAGGAGCCGCTGGGAATAGGCTCAGAACAATTTGTGATACCTCAGGCATACAGACCTCAATAAAAACACTTGAGGTGCATGTGAATATAGCTGGAGAAGGAAGGGCAGATATAAATCGATGCTTTAGGCCACACGAAATGTCATCTAAGGACTTGGTGATGTCAGCAAACGACTGAACGAGAGATTTGATGTTGACAGCAGGCGGAATCACTTTTCTGCTGCTCTTGACTAAACAAATCTCGTCCATTTCCTGATAGTGAAAGGAAGTCATAATAATTTGTACTCCACTCCTCATTCGCGCGGGAGACAGTGCGCTTAAATGTTGCTGCAAAGTACTTATATACAACCAACTTTCTGGTCATTGACATATGAGAAGTTTCTTACAGGCTGCTTTCCGCCGTTTATAGGAAAGCGCGCACTCAGAATTCCACAAATAATTGGCGATTGCATTCTTGTTTTCCTTGCCGAACGGTAATGTTTGAGATGATAATTGAAATCTGTAGTATGCCATGTTTCGTGTAACACAATTAAATCCAGAAGAATTGCTGATTGCACAGACAGTTGAATTGTGTTGAAGCTGAGAATATAGAACGGCAATTCAATTATAATACACCTAATGACATTATTTATCTTGGCGAGAGTGCCGCAGTGGCGACTTGGTTCTTTAGAATACTGGTCTTAAGATTTTGAATAGTGATTTTTCTTGGTCTTCGACGGGGGCAAGATAGACCTGCAATACTCAAAGGAGACAATTCATTTGCGGGTGCGGTTATCCGATTCCATCTCAACGCAGTCAACAGAATATGCGTTAATAACGCTGTTAGGTAGAGAGACTTCAGCAGTCGTGGTCGCTGATATTGATTTCGGCCCTGAGGAGCGCAATTGATGACCACGAGAGATGGAGGAGCTTTCGAAGCCATAGAAGAGAAGAGCGAAGCGGTGGACACCTCTAGCTGATTGGACATCTGAGTTACTATAATTTGGGAAATGCACGTGGATAAGGTTTCCATAACGCGTTACAGTGCATACGTAATAGTTTTTTCAACTGCTGCTGTGACTTCCTGCGACCAACTAATATCCACTACGGATGCGTGCGCATCGGGCGGCCACACTAGAGTAGCCTGGTGCTCTCCCTTTGACAGCGGCGAAAGCTTCTTGTCGCGTGCATTGGCGTTTGTTCATTACTTCAAGCTGGAACTTCTTGAGCTCGTGCAGGACAGTCAGGCGAATTAGCAGAGTGGGCACCATCACACAAACAACATTTTTCTTGCTGTTCAGGACACTCCTCTGTATCATGACTTTCTCCACATGCACAACAATAATGATTGTTTTTTTTGGGGAAAGGAAATGGCGCAGTATCTGTCTCATATATCGTTGGACACCTGAACCGCGCCGTAAGGGAAGGGATAAGAGAGGGAGTGAAAGAAGAAAGGAAGAATTAGGTACCGTAGTGGAGGGCTCCGGAATAATTTCGACCACCTGGGGATCTTTAACGTGCACTGACATCGCACAGCACACGGGCGCCTTAGCGTTTTTCCTCCATAAAAACGCAGCCGCCGCGGTCGGGTTCGAACCCGGGAACTCCGGATCAGTAGTCGAGCGCCCTAACCACTGAGCCACCGCGGCGGGTACATGCACAACAACATAAGTCAGATTTGTAGGCCTTGACGCTGTGGCCAGATCTCCAGCAGTTCTGACATTGAAGGAGCCGAGAGTTAAATGCATCCGTTCGAAAGACCAATGGCCACACTTATCTCTGAAGGGAGCGATTTTGCTGCAAATATCGCTATGACGGACTCCGCAGGAATTTTCACTCCATCGACCGTTCTGCTGTATCATAGACAGCAATCACGCCTGCAGACGAGAGATTCACAAGCCTTTCCAAAGGGCTCAATCGAGAGTGGACCCCCTGGACAAAGCCTTTGGAACACGCTAGATAAGGAGTATGAATGCGCTCACCGGGTATTTCGCGAAAGAGGTGCACTTAAACAGATACTCTATACAGTCCATGCCCCGTGAGCTGCACAAGATTCCACCCCTGCCGATCTGCTGCACATCAGTGATCCGCGTGCAGTAAGGCGATGCAGTTTGAAGGGCTGCCTGCACTTCTCCTGGGTTGTCCAACGGATCGCGCTTCCATCGGAAGGCACTAAACAGACAGGAATGCTGGTAACACCACTGGGGAAAAAGACATCAAATAGGAGCTGGTTCTGAGGAAGAGAGGCCGACCAAGGGTAAAACCAAGGGGATCGCGGCATTGAAAAATTTGTCAGAGCATTTACGGGGGAGAGATGGACAAATTGCTTGGGGGCAGAATCGTCTGTGGTATTAACAATGCTGCAATTGAGACTCGACTTCTCGAGGTGCCGGACTTCACATCGTCTAAGCAGCACGTGCTATGGAATCTGCGAAGAGGGACGCTGGAGAAATTTGTCAAGCGGCCGGGTCAAACGCTAGCGTTCTATCGACGCACAGCGTTCACCATGCGAACACTAGAACGTGTTATCACTGTGGAAACAGAAGTTACCTAGCGTCTCAATGTCGACAAGACAATTTTTGTGTTTTCATTGCAAGGGATCACACAACGCCATTGTGTACAACTCGCGAAAGTGCGAAACATCAACTAAAGCATGCGTTGTAAAGAAGACGCGGAGCAGCCGCACGAAGTTGCTGACATCGGCTCCCGCGAACGCCGTTAGCGACAACGTTGTTGATAGGACGCCGAACGACGTTTGCGACGCCAGCGTTGTGGAGATTCGAAATCACCAGCAGAAACGCGTCACGGACGCATTCAACATGCGGAACCTCGGGGTACCTTCTAGGTTCCGGTGGGCGTTCCAGATCACTGTGGGCATCTTGGAAAAGCCGACAACGATGGAGTTGGACACAGGAGCAAGCTTTTCAGTAATGCCCACTCGCAAGTTTCAAGCTGTGTCCCCAAACATGTCTCGAAACATCCAGCTTTCTCTTGAGAAGCTTTTCGGCTGATTAGAGCCACGGAAAGGAAAAGCAAACGTAGCTGTACAGTACAGATGCCGCAAGGAAATCCTGTCCTTTTCATTACTTCAGGAGCTATAAAATTGGCAGTGGTTTAACTTGGATAACCATGGAATTCAGTGAAAAGCAAGGGCACTCGCTAAGCATGTGAGGCTCGTCCATGGCAGCTCCGCTACACGCTCGCGACAGCCGTTCTATATATACCCACACGAGCACGTGGCTATGACGTGTATCACATTGTCTTACGACCTCCCCATCGGTTGCGATCACGTGGCTTCACATCACCCCATCGCATCTTCTCAAGATCAAAGGCCAGAGGTCGACTAAAGGTAATGGGTAAAGGTCAGGGACCAAGGCTTCGACACCATAACTGTACCACATATGGCCATACACGCTAACGTGGTTGGGCTGAAGGTCGTTCAATGTTATTCTCCGGCCTACGCGACGACTGCTTTACCTACGTAGTGAAGCTTTACGCTTCAAAATGAAAATGATTTTGAGGAAAGGAGAGAGAGAGAGAGAGATAAAAACTTTATAGTGCAGAGGAATTCGGGCCTCACAGACCCATGGGTTCCCGCACGAACCCACCACATTCAGACGTTCATGCCTAAAAGGTCCATAATGCTGGCAGCGCGGCTGGCGACGATCTTTTGTCTTGAAGGCCCATGGAGCGTAGGGAGGTCTCCCAGTCCTCCTCCTCCTATGTTTGGAGTGGCACCGGCCCGCTGTGTGGAGGCGAATCCGGACAGGCAAGGAGGATATGGGCCAGGTTTGCCTTCTGTGCATTGCACAGAAGGTAAACCTGCATTGCAAAGAAGGCAGGAAGGTCAGATAGGTCGGTAGTGGGACAGGATAGGGCGTAGGTATGGTCCGCGTTTGTAGAGGGCGCCAAAGGTGTTACTCCCTGTTAGTGAGGGAACAGTCGGGGGTTGGGTATAATTGCCTTTTGGCACGAGCATTCGCACTGAGTTCAGCGAAGGTACACGCACGCTCCTTTGAGAAATCTCCATGAGGTCCGCCTGTACCCGGTTTCTAGACCATCGGGCTAAAGAATCGGCGGCCTCATTGCCAGGGTTTCCAGAGTGCGCGGGCACCCATATGAGCTCAGTGCTGCAGGAGGAGGGGGGTTCTGGGTCAGAATTTGTTAGGTTAAAGGGTGGACTCCGCCTCTAGCATAATTTAGCATTGCAGTTTTTGAATCACTCAGTATATATAGGTAGCAGTGGAGCTGCAGAGCGCAAGCGCTATAGGTATTTCTTCTGCTTCCTCTGGGTTAGTTCTCTGGGGTAATTCTCTTATAATTGGAGAGGTATGCGGAGTGTACGCAACCACTGTGGCTCTGTGCATGTCGCATGTAGCATCTTCCCATACGGCGTTCTGTTCATCGCCGTATCGTTCACGAAGGGCCGCTGCCCTGTCTTCCCGTCACTCGCGGTTTCGGTCGGGGTGCATGTTACGAAGGGGTGGTCGAATGCGTAGCCTTTGACGAACTTCTTTGGAGAGATCTTTTAGGGAGTTATGATTAGCGGGGATGCGAATTTGGAGTTTAGAGAGTATATGCCTGCTGGTAGGGGTGCTGGCTTGGCGCAGATATTGTGCTCGTAAATGCGCGTTAATTCTTGTATGGTGTTATGCACGCCTAACTCTGCCAGGCGTTCGTTGTTGGTGGTTTTGGGCAGGCAGAGCGCTGCCTTAGTAGCTTGTCTGATTATAGAGTTTATTGTTTGGGTTTCGGTTACATTGAGCTTGAGGGGAGAAAATGGCGCAGTAACTGTCTCACAAGTGGACACCCGAACCGCGCCGTAAGGAAAGGTATAAAGAAGGGAGTTAAAGAAGAAAGGAAGAAGGAGGTGTCGTAGTGGAAATCTCTAGAATAATTTCGACCACCTGGGGATCTTTAACGTGCACACATCGCACAGCACATGGGCGCCTTCCGCGCTTCGCCTCCATCGAAACGCGGCCGACCGCGGAAGCTACGGCATCGCTTTTAGGACGCAATTGGTTTCATGCATTGGGCATGAACATCAAAGGAACTAAACCAGTAAAGAAAGAGACTGATGCTGGTAGCCTCATTAACAATACCCTTCAGTTTTTTAAGAAGGCCTGGGAACCTTCACAGGTATAACTGCTAATATCCATGTTCAGGCAGATGCTGTACCTAAGTTCTTCAGGCCCGGAACACATTTCGTTCGCGCTACGAGATGAGTCACCCAAGAGCTTCAAAGCTTGCAACGTGAGGGATTGCTTGAGGTTGTGAAGACATCGGACTGGGCAGCACAAATTGTGCCAATCCTGAAAAAGGACGGGCGGGTGCGCATTTCTGGATACTTTTAAGTGACCGTGAATCCCGTTGCCCTATTAGAGACCTATCCAGTTCCGCTTGTTGAAGGGTTGTGAGCTACTTTATACGATGGAGAAAAGTTTAGGAAGTTGAATTTTCAATATGCGTATCACCAAATTACTCTCGATGTTGAGAGCCGCGCCTTTGTAACGATTATTACACATATGGGCCTTTTTCGGTATATAAGACTACCGTTAAGAGTTTCTTCTGGTCCTGCCAAATTCTGCGTGAATAGAGAATCTCTTTCAAGGCCACCCAAGAGTAGCCCTGTACTTTCACGACATCATTTTCACAGGCGTCGCTGGCGCGGATCACATCAAGAATCTCAGTGGAGTTCTTCAGAAGCTACAGAGCGTGGGTCTCAAGGTGAAGCGTGAGAAAGGTCAGTTCTTTGCCAATGAAGTGGATTTCTTTGGTCATGCCATTAGTAAACAAGGACTTGCATCTAACCCGAAGAAAGTGGAGGCAATCCTCAATGCACCAGCTCTAGAAAATGTCCAGCAGCTGCAAAGCAACTTTGTTCTGCTCAACTTTGTCAGGTTTTGCCCAGCATCTCGTCAAAGCCATATCCACTTCATCAACTACTTTTGGATGGTAGGACTTGGGTTTGAGAGATCTAAGAATTATCTTTCAATGAAAGCAAGAAAAACTAAGTGCTGCTCTCATACAGGTGCAATACGATTCAAGGAAAGAACTTGTTCTCAGCTGTGATGCGTCGCCACATGAACTGGGGGCAGTACTAGCACACGTCTAAAGTGACAGTACTGAGAGACCAGTAGCATCTGCATCAAGATCTCTGCTTCCTTTGGAGAAAAAACAACAGCCAAATGGACAAGGAACTGATAGTCTTGATTTCAAATTCCACCAGTACCTGTGGGGAGGACCATTTACAGCTGTTACCGACCACAAACCCCTGCTGGGTTTGTTCGCTTCTAACCGTGCAGTACCCAGAGAAGTATCAGCTCGAGTCATCAGGTGGGCTTTGACTCTTTAAAATTATCAGTTCAAGCTTATACTAAGGCCAGAAAGTATATTTGGTCATGTAGGTGGCCTTAGCGGATTGCCGCTTCCAGTCAGCTGTGAAACTGTACCTAAGTACACTCCAGCTAACATCTTCATGCTGGAACGAGCGTATCCTTATTTTTTGTCGCCAACAGCCATTGCTCGAATGACCAGGAGAGACCCTGTACTTGCACAAGTCTCCCATGCAGTCCTCTCTGGGAAACCTCTTCCAGTGGGTGGCGAGTGGACTCCTTTTACCTCTTGGTTCAATGAACTGAGCCTACATGAAAAGTGTGTTTTGTAGGGAGCTCGAGCGATTATACCCAAGGTATTGCAACTGCAAGTGCTCCAGATATTGCATGCAGCTAGGCATTCAGGAGTGGAAAAAATGAAGATGACTGCCAGGTGTCATGCATGGTGGCCGGATATCGATAAAGATATCGTGAATCAAGTCAGAAGCTGTGCTGTTTATCAAGCTTATCAAAGAAACCACACCTGTTATGTCGTGGCCATTTCCAGAAAAGCCATGGTCTCAGATTGACGTAGACTTCGCAGGGCCGTTGAACGGTCACAATCTCTTAGTCACGGTGGATGCGTTTTTTAAGTGGGTCGAAGTTCATTCCGTTTTGTCACCTTCGGTTGAAGCTTCTATTTCTGTGTTCACGACTGTGTTTTCACAGCACGGCTTACTTGACATCATCGTGTCTGACAATGAACCAGCCTTCGCTAGTAGCCAGAATGCTGAATTCCTGCAGCGGAACGGGGTCCGTCGCATGGCAATTGCGCCCTACCATACCGCCTCTAACGCGGCCGCAGAAAGATTGCTGCCAACTATCAAAGACAAACTCAAGGAAAGTGCACTAGGAGACTTCAAAACACAGTAGGAAAAATACCGCTATTCTAATATCAGACGACACCCTATGAGGCAACCGGGCGTGCACCGTGCGAATTAAGATCAACTCGCCACAGTTCGAGCAACTCAAGCAAAATATGACCAAGGGTGCAGTCCTACACCAGAGCTGGAGCTAGGAACACCTGTATACGCCGTAGACTTCGGATCAAGTCCACCGTGGGTTTCTGCCACTTTTAATGGATCGGCTAGTGCCTTTTCGGCGGAGGTTACTGTGCAGGATGGGTCTACACGGCGCAGACATAGGGACCTTAGACGAGCAGCCACCATGAAGCAGATTCCACAAGAGCCTACAAGAGAAGAGCCGTCCACAATGCCACCACATACACCGGCAGCTCACGAGCCATCACCTCACCGTGAAGGGCAGCCAGCTGCAGACAGGCTCACAGTGAATCAAGCTCTCCAGCTCCAAAGCATGTGCCGGGAACGCCAGTTATGCTGCGTCGGAGTGAAAATATAAGACGGCCCGTTGACCGTTACTCCCCGGGATGGAACACCAGCAACCTTGCTGTTAAAAGGGAGGATTGCTAGCAGCTTCCTAGCGCCCTCTACAGGCGGAAGCTTGTGGATATGTGTCAGTGAACAGCCTGGAGAGTACCTTTGGTTTTGACGGAAGAAGTAAACGTGCGGTTCGTTGTGAACGGCTTTGGCGTACAGTTGCGTCTCTCCTTCGTTCTTCCAGTAAGAATGGTAACGGGTAACACTGAGAAAAAGGACATAAATGAGAACCTCTTGATGCTAGAAGGAAGAAGTCGGTGCTTGCGCGAAGCACAATCGACAAACAAATGTGTTTAGTCACATTGCGAACCACTGGCAATTTTTATTTTCTATTTGCTTGAAAGAGTGGATGCGGAAAAGGGGATACTAAAACTAAAGTGGCAGATTTAAGCGGTGAGGTGCGCACAAGAAAATTTCTGAGAAAAGGCACATGCGTATGGCGCGGAATTCAGCGATTAAAATGTGCGGGCAGAGCTAGCAGGAAAACGGGCGTAAGCCACTTCAGAATTCACAAAGGAGACAAGCGAAAGGCTACTGCTACTATATATATCCCCACATCTCATTGTGTCACCTTGTTTCAAACGTCACATAAAGCTCGATAGTGATTTGTGCACGCTCCACGCAGCATGCCGACGATGATGGGTAAGGAGCCATCTATGGCACCGCCCACCGCGCTCTTTCTCAATATAGGTATGCGTCAAGCTGGCTAGAATAGCGCGACTGTAACAGAGAAAGCATCTCTGCTCAAATTTTACATAGAATATTAAAAAGACAAAATATTGCAAGGGATATTGTGAGTGAAGACGATGTGAAAGGAGTGTCTCGGTGGTGCGCGTGTTATGGGCTTGAGTGCTCTGTGAGGACACTGTGCTCTAGGCCTCTGCGCTGTGCCGGGGGCGTGCTTACGTCATCCTCGCCTTGGACCACGTAACAATATTGTAACAGTTGTTACACTGAAAAGAAACTGCAGCGGCTGAACGAGGGCACCAGAGAAAACGGACCTACACTTCAGCGTCGTCTACTTCTAGAGGCTGCGATCTCTTTCTTCTTCTACTTCCAATCCTCGTGTCACTGCCCCCTCTTCAGGAGCATCGCCCCGATGCGGTGTTACCGTCAGACCGAATAGCGGGGAGAAAAAAGTGTTCAAGAGGTACACCACGAGTCTGATATCACAGAATATGACTACATGCAGCCGGAAAGTCGCTCGGGGGGTCGCTAGTAGTACGGCTTCATTCGCACCACATGCACAACGTCGCTGCGCTTGCCGTTGTGCGATGAACGAGCTGGCGAGGCTGGTGCAACTTCGTACGTTACGTCGCTTAGGTGGCGGACAACAAGGTAAGGGCCGAAGTAGCGGCGCAGTAACTTTTCGGACAGCCCGCGACGACGAACGGGCGTCCAAACCCACACATAGTCGCCTGGGTGGTAGGTAACGTAGCGGCGTCCAAGGTTGTAGCGGTCAGCATCGATCTGCTGCTGACGGTGAATGCGGCGTCTGACCAGTTGCCGTGTTTCTTCCGCGCGCTGAAGATAGGTGGCGACGTCGACAACAAGTTCACTCTCACTGTCAGGGGGGTCCACGGGTAGCATAGCATCGAGGGGGGTGGTAACCTGTCGACCGAAGACTAATTCGAACGGAGTGAACTGCGTCGTCTCTTGCTGCGCGGTATTATACGCGAATGTTGCGTATGGGAGAATTTCGTCCCATATCTTGTGCTCGATATCAATATACATGGAAAGCATGTCGGTCAAGGTCATGTTGAGGCGTTCTACCAAGCCATTTGTCTGCGGGTGGTAGGCTGTTGTACGTCTATGGCTAGTGTGCGTGAGCTTGAGTACAGCCTGAGTGAAGCGGGCCGTAAATGCAGCTCCACGGTCAGTAATGATAGCTGCAGGAGCGCCATGACGCAGGACGATGTTGTGGACGAAGAAGGCGACTTCAGCAGCAGTACCGTTTGCAAGTGACGTGGTCTCAGCGTACCGGGTCAAATAATCTGTCGCGACCGCAATCCACCGGTTTCCTCTGGTCGACTTCGGAAAAGGGCCGAGGAGGTCTATGCCAATTTGCTGAAAAGGGGTCTTTGGTGGTGCTATGGGCTGCAGAAAGCCGGCTGGCTTCAGAGGAGGAGATTTGCGCCGTTGGCAATCCCGGCATGTTGTTACGTATCTACGCACGGATGGGAGTAAATTGGGCCAGTAATACTTAAGCCGAATCTTTGCCAGTGTGCGACTAACCCCCAAGTGGCCGGCGGATGGTTCATCATAACAAGCGCTTAAGATTTCGGAGCGTAACTGGGATGGCACAACAAGCAGAAACGTCTCTTTGTTGCTGTCAAAGTTGCGCTTGTAGAGGACTCCACGCCGCAGAATGAAGGTCTGTAGTCCACGGCGAAACACACGAGGTACACGAGAATTCAAACCCTCAAGATACTTAACGAGTGGTGCCAACTCAGAATCTGCTCGTTGAAGCTGCGCCATACGGGAGATGCTAATGGCACAAAGAACAGGGCCATCTTCGGGGATGTCTTGCGTAGCCGGTTCCACGGGCGCTCGTGATAAACAGTCCGCGTCCTGGTGCTGCCGACCCGATTTATAGTCGACCGTAACGTCGTACTCCTGTAAACGGAGGCTCCATCTGGCCAACCGGCCAGAAGGGTCTTGAATGCTGGCCAGCCAGCATAGCGAGTGATGATCGCTGACAACACGAAACGGTCGGCCGTAGATGTAAGGTCGAAACTTACTCAGAGCCCAGATGACGGCAAGGCACTCTTTTTCGGTCGTCGAATAGTTCCGTTCCGATCGAGAAAGTGTGCGGCTCGCGTAGGCGATTACTCGCTCTGCGCCGTCCTGCCACTGTACGAGGATCGCTCCTAGGCCGACATTGCTGGCGTCAGTGTGGACATCAGTCTCTGCATTCTCGTCAAAATGAGCTAGTATTGGTGGACTTTGAAGGCGGCAGCGGAGTTCCTCGAAGGATGCGTCTTGGGCACTTCCCCATACGAAGGGTGTGTCATCTCGAGTCAAGGCAGTCAATGGCTCAGCTAGGCGAGAAAAATCTTTAACAAAGCGGCGGTAATACGAGCAGAGGCCCAAAAAACGTCGGAGGGCCTTCTTGTCGGTTGGGCGTGCATGGGAAACTGGAGACGGCGGAAGTCTCGTCGGGGTGTGGAAGAACACCTTGTGCGCTGACAACATGTCCTAAGAAACGGAGCTCCTCGAAGGCGAAATGGCATTTCTCTGGCTTGATCGTTAGTTGTGCAGACTGAAGAGCTTGAAGGACAATGCGCAATCGCTGCAAGTGTTGTTCGAAGCTAGACGAAAAGATGACCACGTCGTCCAGGTACACAAGGCACGTCTGCCACTTCAAACCAGCTAAAACAGTGTCCATCATGCGTTGAAATGTGGCCGGAGCGGAGCAAAGTCCGAACGGGAGCACCTTAAATTCGTACAGACCGTCGGGTGTCACGAAAGCCGTTTTCTCGCGGTCTCGCTCGTCCGCCTCGATCTGCCAATATCCACTTTTCAGATCTAAGGAAGAGAAGAACCTGACGTCCCGGAGTCGGTCAAGGGCATCATCGATCCTCGGGAGTGGGTATACGTCCTTTTTGGTAACATTATTCAGTTTCCTGTAATCAACACAGAATCGCAACGTGTTGTCTTTCTTTTTCGCCAGGACCGCCGGCGACGCCCACGGACTTGTTGACGGCTGTATAACGTCGTCTACAAGCATTTCATCGACTTGCGTCCTAATAGCTTCGCGCTCTTTAGGCGAAACGCGGTATGGACGCTGACAAACTGGTGGCGTGGCCGAATCGGTGACAATGCGATGCTTGGCTACCGGCGTACGTCTGACCTTGGAGCTCGCCGCGGAGCAATCTTTAAAATCAAGTAGCAGCTACGACAGAAGGTTCTTCTGATGAGGTGACAACTCCGGATTAATTTTAACCTTCTGAAGGGCGTTACTTGGTGCGGCATCGTCGTGAAGATTCACCTGTACGGGGCACAGATTCGGCAACCTATCCACGTCGTCGAGGAAGGCGACGGCCGTTCCCTTGGCGAGGTGCTGAATTTCGTTCGTTAAATTCGTCAGAAAAACTGTCGCACAGCCGTCATTCAGTTCAACAAGACCGCGCGCGATAGCCACACCCTTCTTGAGCAACAGCGAAGGGTGACTGTCCGCAATACCTTCGTAGTCGTGAAACGAGTCGTTCCTCACTAACATCAGCACACTGGACCGTGGTGGCAGCATTACGTCGTCTTCGACTATACGCAGAGCGTTGACTCCTGGGCCTTCTGTGTTACTGGGCGCCACGGGAATGCGGCAGCGCAGCCTCGTCAGTGATACTTCAAGCTGCCGAGAGCAACAAATTTTCCTATTCCAATAATATTTAAGGTGCTCATAATCCGCCGATGTTAAAAGTGATGTGTCCTGCGTGCTTAAAAACGCACGTCGTGGAAATCTAGATGCTGCAATATAGGCTGTAGCCGGGATGATTGGCAACACTGGGCCGCTGAGGGAAGCCTTTGCGAGATTATCAGCAATCTCATTTACTGTCACACTGCTGTGACCGGGAACCCATACTAAATGAACAAGGCTCAAATGCGGAGGAAGTAGGGATAAGAAAGTTGATAAAATGGGACCGTCAACATGTGCAGCGAGGGACGAACACAAAGATAAAGAATCAGTAATTACTGCAACTGCTGTAATAGAGGGGTCTAGCTTGCGTAGAGCAAGTACAACTGCTAGAAACTCTGCTTGAAAAATAGGGGTGAAATCTGGAAGGCGCAGAGAAAAGGACCAGTCTAAATGCGAGCAAAATATTCCCACACCTGCTTTTTCATTGCATTGCGATGCATCAGTGGCTATTACTATATCTGTAGGTAGGGTCCTCAGATGATCTTCTAGAAGACCATTTAGAATACTCGGTGGCAAAAGTTTTGCATTTTTTTGGGAATATGTCGTCGAAAACAATGTGGATAGCGGGCCCATTGCGAAGCGCAGGAAGGATATCATAAATGTTTACATCTAAAGGCTGAAGTAATCTTTGCACAAACACTACCTGAGGGGAATTGAAACGAGACCAGGGGACACCAAAAAAGGAGGTCGGCTGAGAACAGAAAATGCTTTGGGAATGGTGGAAATGGGATTCATAGATCCTGAGGTAAGTTTGCACAATTAAAAATTGAAGTCGTGATAAGAGAGACGGAATGCGGGCTTCAAGGTACAGCACATTGATAGCCACAAATTTTGGAAGGCCGAGGCACATGCGAAGTGCTTCTCTCTCTAAAAGGACGAGAGGGCGAAGTTTATATGTAGCCGAGCCTGAAAACAACACTGATCCAAATTCTAAAATTGGCCTGACATACATTATGTAGATCATTAATAGCGCATCTTTGCTCATGCCGTACCGGTGATGACATAATCTCCGTAACATGCCCACGGCACGAGCCCCTTTCGCCGCGACATGGTCAATGTGAGGTAGCCAGGTGAGTTTGTTGTCATAAATGATCCCTAGGTATTTTAGGGATTGAACCTGCGGTACTGGCAAGTGAGAGAGACCACTACAGGAGTGAATAGAGGGAAAACAAGAGTGGCGCACTTGCCAACATTTAACTTCAGGTGTAACGCGCTCAACCAGTGCTCAAGTGTATTCAAATATGACTGCAACAGACCATACAGAGAATGTATATCCGGCGCAGCAGCAAAAAACGCAATGTCGTCCGCATAGACGTAAGTGCGTACATGGCGGTGGAGAGGAATTGAGCTTAACAGAATATTAAAGAGCACAGGAGAAAGAACAGCTCCTTGCGGTACACCTCGCGTTTGTCTATACCTCTCTGAATGAACACCATTATGGACGCAAAAGAATTCTCTGTTATGAAGAAATGCAGATATCCATGCAACTATATAATCTGGAAATTGAAGAGACTGTAGCCTATATATCAGGATGGATTGTTCTACACTGTCGTAAGCTTTGGCGACATCTAACGTAACCAAAGCCACGACCAGGCGTTGACGACGAGCAAGAATTCTGCTCTCAAGATCAGCATGTACATTCCATATCGAACACCGTGGCCGGAAACCGATTTGGCACGGGCTGAGTATACTTTTGCGGTCCACAATGGCTGACACCCGAATTAGTAACGCCCTTTCTATCAACTTTACCACGTTTGATGTTAAAGAAATTGGCCTAATATTATCCAATTCATAGCCTCCACCCTGATTTTTAAGTAAAGGGATCACCTTGGACAGCTTCCACTCAGAAGGTATCCAAGCGTGTTTGAGAGAGTAGTTTATTAGGTGCAATAAGGAGTTGGGAGACTCTTCAAATAGAATCTTGAGCATCTTTATGGTAACACCATCAGGACCAGGAGCAGCAGCTGGCAATCTCTGGACAACTTGTGAAAGCTCTGATAGATTTACTTGTGAGGCATTATCATTTGGCACGACTGGTGCAAACAACAATGGTCGCATAGGTAGTAAAGACGAGAACCGCTTTTGCAGGCCTGAGGCTATTAATTCAACCGCCTGGATAACTTCTACAGGTGACATAACTAATGACTGAAAATTATGAGAGGACATGAGCTGTTTCCTAGACCGTAGAAAACCGAATAGTGCACGTCGGTTGCCCGCCTTTGAAAGATAATCGAAATGTTCTGAGTCATATTTTTTCTTTGCGCGAGAAACCGTGCGTTTAAAGGTGGCTGCAATAAATTTATAATCACTCCAGTTATTCGGACATTGGTTATGAAGAAGCTTTTTCCATGCTGCCTTCCTCCGCCTGTAATCTCTTGTACAGTCCGCATTCCACCAGTTAGAAGAATTCCCTTTTGTTGGCCTCACCAGGAACTCCGACTTTTTACGGCTTTCCTCAATAGCCACACATATGCTTGCTGACTGGTGGACCTCGGCGATGTTAGACACTGGAGCAAGGGCAGAGCGCAACGCCGTCTGAAATCTGTCATAATTTACATGTGACCGCAACTGAGAAGACGCCGGAGTAACACGACATATGATATCAAAATGAATAGGTATATGATCAGTTGAGGTGCCGCTATCAACTGTCGACCAATTCGTTACGCCAATTCCAGGACTAATGAATGTGAGATCTAAAACAGATTGAGTGTGTGAGCGAAGATAAGTGGGCGATCCTGAATTTAAGCACATCAGGTTGTGATCAGAAACCCAGTCCCAAAGGCGCTTGCCGCATGTATTAGTCCTAAAGCCCCAAGACACGTGACGAGAATTGAAGTCCCCAGCCACGAGAACTGGGTTTTTACAGTTTACGAGTAAAAAGTCCAGAGGTCTAACATCCTGGACTCCATTGGGGAAGTAACAATTTGCTATTGAAAATGGAGGGCACCCAGGAAGTACAAAGTCTATTGCCAAAATCTCACAGTCAGGAGACATTTGTTGAAAAGATACCACAGCCCTGTGGCAAAATTTTGAAGAGACTAAAGTTAGTAAACCCCCGCCTCTTGACTGGCGGTCTAGGCGAAATGAACGGTAATTTTTTATATGAAAATGTTTGTCGGTTGAAAGCCACGTTTCTTGCAGAATTATGACATCCGGATTAAGCTGAGTAGAAAGGCAGTGTAAATCTGTGGAAGCGGAAAGAATAGAGCGACAGTTCCACTGCAGAACTCGCAACGACGCTACTTCTAGAGGCTGCGATCTCTTTCTTCTTCTACTTCCAATCCTCGTGTCAATATTATGGCACGAGCGTGGAAGCAAGTTTTTCCACGGTCGCGATCTACAGCCTGCCGCTCCCCGACCCGCGCGGTGGCGCTCCAGCCGCCACAATTTTCTCTAAACCATATTTTAGCGGGAATTGCATGACCACTAGAAGTGCCGGATGACTGTGCTAAAGCGAAGTGATCGAACGGTTCGCGGACGCTACGGGCTTAGGAAGGCATTATCCCTGTGCGGCAATTCCCCTAGACTACAATTCTTTGATAGTGGTGCCGCCATGAGATTCTACTCACAGGGTCGTTTACGGTGTACTGTTATATGAGGAATGTCGCCATCATCACCAGCGTCTCCATCGTTAGGTGGGCACGTGGCGGTGCACAGGACGAAGAAGAAGACGGAGAAGAGTTGCGATGTCTGCCTCAAGGCTCCTGTCCCGTCCCACCTCGGACTGTAGAGTCAAGAAAGCGAAAAGCGACCTCGTGTGGCGTCGCCGTCACGAGTCGCTGGTCGACGTCCGCCTGCCGGGGCTCGAGTCGGGTGGGATCGTAACAGGGGACTCCTTCCGGAACCGGCTGCACAGCCTCAGGCTCTACTTCACCGAGAGACCACGTCCGCCGTGGCTGCGCGTGTCCATCCTGGCGCTGGCTGCCTTCGCTATCCTGTGCTCCACGCTGTGGCTCCTAGTCAGCTTGGACTGGCCCTTCGTGTCCGGGGGCAAAGCCACCGCTGTTGCCCGACGGAACAACGGCTCGCACAGAGGCAACGGTACGGCGCCGCCTTCTTACGAAGACTTTCGAAGCGAGCCGGCTTCGAGACCAACGCCCACCAAGTCTGCTCGGCTCACAACCAGCGAAATGGACAGTGTTCCGCCTAGCAGTGACCTGCCTTTTACGTACGCGGACGGTGAGCCAACCGTGCCAACGAGTGAGGTGGACGGTGATGACTCATCGTTTCCTTCCTCGGAAGAAGCGGTAACAGAACAAGATTTCGGCTTAATAACGGCTGATGGTTAGGCCTTTTAATGTCGCCAGCATAACGAGGTGTTGTGTTTGACTGCGCCTTTTAACGAGATTTCAATCAAGTTTCTTTCTTAAAGTTGGCGAAGACACTTTCTGTGTGACATATATTATAATAGATTATTAGCACGTCTTCAGGACTTCAATTTGAAACCTCAAGTGCGGTGAAATTAGCCACCACCGTGTTTTTTTAAAGCGAAAGCTTTACTGACCGCGAACTTGCGATTTCGCCGTGGCGGTGCTCCGAGGAGGCACATGACGACACAACGCGCGTCTCACCGGGGATATTTCTCTCTCTCTCTCGCTCCCTAGTAACTGCTGCGCATGCGCCACTAGTAGCACCCAGCTACAGGTGTACCGCCTCTGCGCCACGCCTTTCCTGAAAATCCAATTTTAAATCTCCTTTTTCTTCCTTTCTTCTTCCCCTCCCTCTTTTATTGCTTTACTTGCGGCGCGGTTCGGGTGTCCACTGATATGTGCGAGAATGTTACTGTACAATTTCCTTTCCTCAAAAACCAAACAAAAGAATTGAGCCACCCGTCGCGGTAGCTCAGTGGTTAGGGCACTCGGCTACTGATCCGGAATTCCCGGGTTCGAACCTGACCACGCCGGCTGCGTTTTTATGGAGGTAAAACGCTAAGGCGCCCGTGTGTTGTGCGATGTCAGTGCACGTTAAAGATCCCCACGTGGTCGAAATTATTCCGGAGCCTTCCACTACAGCACTTCTCTCTTCCTTTCTTCTTTCACTCCCTCCTTTATCCCTTCCCTTACGGCGCGGTCCAGGTGTCCAATGATATATGAGACAGATACTGCGCAATTTACTTCCTTAAAAACCAATTATTAATATTATAAGAATTGAGCCGACGGCGTTCATAGAGTTCATTGGCGTTGACAACTTTGCAAAGGCTGTTTGTTTTCACGAAAGGAAAGGCGCACAACCGGCTCCGTGAGTAAGTGGAGACCTCAATCTCGCTTTCATGTATGTGTGGCGTTGGTGACCAACTGCAAAAGACTGCTGTGATTACGTTGCGCACATTGCATAGGCAGCGCACCCTCCCTGCCACCCTGGGAGGTGGCATGCAGTTAATGGTAGATCACGAGAGATTGATCACCAAAATGAACGCTGCGGCCTAGCTACTGCTGCAGTGCCGCATGTCAGCCATAACGCTGTGAGCGCTAATTCATTCATTCCACATCTCTCTCTCACCGCCGCCACGTGTATCAAAGAACGAACGAGGCGTCCGCATATCAAGGGAGCCTGTTATGCGCCCTTCCTTTCCTCAAAGCCATCGCCGTATAGAACATTGCCAACGCCAACGCCAATGCACACAGTGAACGCCAACATCTTTTGCTTTGTATATCCTGGATTAGCTGAACTAATCCACATTAATTTTTTTAAATGGCCAATAGAAAAGCAGTGTTGCCCAATTCACTAAATTGGGTCCCCATGTTTGCAAATGCCTTCCTTCCATTTCTGCCTTTTCTTTCTCCCCCTCACAGTTGAATCCCTGACCCTCTGTCGCCCCCTGCCTCACTTTGTAAAATTCTATGGCCATTTCCTGCCCTCATCCAAATTTCGGTGGCCGTTTCTTACGCCCGCAGTCAGCTATTTTACTTGATTGCCATTATATTTTACTCGCACGTACTAGGCCTTAACTACTGTTCACTGCGTCCGCTTCCGTCTGTGTCTAGCCGCGTCGATCTTATAAGTTTAGCATTCTCAAGTTCACGGCAGCGGAAAAGGGCCGCAAGAAATAACACATGGACTGTGCTCATGCTGTAGCCTATCTCTGGTACGGTCCGTGTAGACTGGTAATTTTTCCAGCAGATGCTGAAATGAACTGTGCCAGCTGGCAAGCTCAGAGAGAGAGAGAGAGAGAGAGAAAACAACTTTATTGAAAATGCCTGCAGAATCGGTTAGGTTAGGAGGACGAGCTTTTACCGCGACGCGGCCACTACGTCAGTCTCGTGCGTTGTGCTCCTCGAGGTCTTGGCCCCTCGTTACTTCCGCGGGTCCGTGAGGGCCGCCGCCCCCTTCCTGGGGGTGCTGCCCCCTTCTCCTCGGTTTCGCTCGGTCGCTGCCTTTCTAGAGCTGCCGAGACCTGCTGGACGGCCTTGAGTTGTGTCTCTTGATCATAGCTCCTCGTTGCAGCCTCTAGCTGCGGCGGGATCGTCGTCTTTTCGCTGGTTTCTCGCGGATTTACACTACAGTCCCAAAGGATGTGATCCGCGGTGGCTCTCTCCTTCGCGCACAGTCTACACACGTCACTCGCGTACACACTCGGACACACGTGCTTAGCTATCACCGAGGTGAGCAGGGACCCCGTCTGTAACTGTCTGTATAGCACTGCCTCCTTCCGGGCAAGCCCCGGGTGAGGTGGCGGCATAGTCTGCCTGTTCATTCTGTGCCATTTCACTATTTCGTTGAAGATGGTCATCTTATCCTTGGCACTGCACCGCGACCAACACTCCGAGTCGGCCGTGCTTGCAGCCGCGCGGTTGGTTAGCCCTCGCGCGGCCGAGTTGGCCGTCTCGTTGTGGTTCAGGTTCCCGCGTTCCGACACGTCACTGCCCATTGATCCACTTGATCACCACAGCACTTTTGCGTCCGATGTCCTCGGCCTTGCGCAGTATGCGCGCGGCCTCACTACATACCTTACCCTTGGCGTAGTTCTTCACTGCCGTTCTAGAGTCACACAACACTGTAGTGCATCCGGGGTCGGAGACGGCCAAGGCGATGGCCACCTCCTCCGCCCGGTGCGCTTCTCGAGTCCGGACGCTCGCCGCGGTCTTTGTTGCACCCGTCGATGCCCCGACAACCACCACCGCGTATGCGTCTCTGTTCCCTCGATACACCGCCGCGTCCACGTAGACGGCGCCTTCTTCTCTGGCGTGGAGTTCCACGAGAGCCCTGGCCCTCGCCAGCCTCCGCTCCTTGTTGTGCTCGGGGTTCATGTTCCTCGGGATCGGGCAGACCCTGAGCTGTCTGTTGATGCTATTCGGTATAGGTACGTCTTTCTGCTGCGTGTCTTCCCTCGGCTCGAGGCCAAGGTCCCGCAGTATTTGTCTTCCGGTTCTCGTTTCAGAGAGACGCTCGAGTTGCGCCGTTCTCTGTGCTTCGGCTATTTCGTCCAGCGCGTCGTTGACTCCCATCGCCATGAATTTTTCGGTGCTCGTGCTCCCGAGGAGACCGAATGCCGCCTTATACGCCTTGCGTATGGTGGCGTCTATCTTGTTACGTTCGCTCGGCCTCCAGTTGTGGAAGGCGGCCACGTACGTTATGTGGCTAACTGCGAAGGATTGAACAAGCCTAGTTAGGCTCTCCTCCTTCATCCCCGCTTTTCTGTTGGACACCCTCCTGATGAGTCTCATTGCCGCGGTCGCTTTGACCGCGAGCTTGTTGACCGTTTCACCGTTGACTCGGTTTCGCTGGATGAGCAGCCCGAGCACTCGAATCTTCTCGACCTCCTGTATTACTTGGCCTCCCGCCGTTTTGACCGTGATCTTGGGACGCTCGTACTTGACTTCCATGTTGTTTCTTTTCCTGCCCGCTCCTTTCGGTGGAATCACCAGCAGTTCTGACTTGGCCAGAGAGCAAACGAGTCCAGACCCGTCCAGCTGCTCCTCGATGGCGTTGACCGCTTCTTGCAGTGTTGTCTCGATGTGTCCGTCGCTTCCTCCCGGTACCCATAGCGTACGTCGTCGGCGTAGATGGTGTGTCGGACGCCCACTATTTTCTCTAGCCGGTTGGCCACCCCGATCATCACGAGGTTGAAAAGTAGCGGGGAGATCACTGAGACCTGCGGAGTTCCGACGCTGCCCAGCTGCTTCTCTTCGAGCTGTAGGTCTCCCGCGCAGATTTCGGTGGTCCGTTCTGTCAGGAAGTTTATGATGTACCGGTATGTCTGCCTGCCCATGTTTAGCCTGGATACTTGGGCAAGGATAGCCGAGTGCCTCACTTTATCGAAGGCGCTCTACAAGTCCAGCCCGAGTATGGCTCTGTTGTCCTTGGTGCCCACCGTATCGTCGATGATCTCGTTCTTCAGTAAAATCATGGCGTCTTGCGTCCCGAGCTTGTTCCGAAACCCGATGATGGAATTTGGCTAAAGCTCCGATTATTCCAGGTAACGCTGCCACCTGTTCATGAGAACGTGCTCAAAGACCTTTCCCACGTACGATGTGAGCGAGATCGGCCTGAGGTTCTCTATGTTGGGCGGCCTGCCAGGCTTGGGGATGAGGATCGTCTTGGCTGCTTTCCATTGCTTGGGCAGCCTTCCTTCTTGCCAGCACTTGTAGAAATTCGTGAGCGTTTCGATGGCCGCTTCAACGAGGTTCTTGAGCTCTCTGTTGGTCACTCGATCGCGACCCGCGGCGGACCTGCCATTGAGATCCTGCAAGGCAACTCTGACTTCCCACGTCTGGATGTCTCGATCTAGCGTCTCGTTTTCGTTGCCTTGGCAATCCGGGTGTCTTTCCGTGGGGTGGTCGGTAGGTACTTGGCGTCCAAGCATCGCTTGACCTCGTCCTCCCCATGTTCGCAGATTGTCTTGTGTAGGATCCTGGCCAGGTTGTGTTGGTGGCCCTTGGTCTTGGTTTCGTCGAGGAGGTGCCGCAGTACGTTCCACGTCTTGCCCTTGTGCATCTGTCCATAGGCTTCGTTGCAGGCCTCGTCCCACTGTTGGGTGCATTGTACCCTGCAGTGGACCTCGATCTGCCTGTTGAGCTCGGCGATCTTCTTCCTTAGACTTCGGTTGGTTCGTCGCTTCTGCCACCTCGCCTTTATGGACTGCTTGGCTTCTATCAGGTGGGCCAGCCGAGTGCCCATCTTGTCTATCCGTTCGTCCGTCTCCAGCTCTTTGGTGGCTCCTTCCGTCGTCTCAACGACGTTGGCCGACCATTGCTCGATGTCCGTAATGTCCGGTTGCACTGCGGGTAGCGCCTTTCGAAAGGCGTCCCAGTCCGTAATGCGATGCTTCCTTATGCCGGTGTTGCCTTGGCCTTCGAACGGTACGACAACCTCCACGATGTAGTGATCGCTGCCCAGCTCTTGGCCCGCGTTTCTCCATTTCGCTTCTCTCGATCCTCCGTCGGTTTTGACGAAGGTAAGGTCCGGAGTGGTGTCTCTCGTAACCGATGTGCCGATCCTGGTGGGAAATGCCGGATCCGTGATTAGGTTCAGTCCCACGTCGGTGGCGTCCTGCATCATCTCTGTCCCCTTGACCGTCGTTCTGTGGTAGCCCCAGTCTTGGCTCGGAGCGTTAGTCTCCGCACACTAGGAGCGTATTGCTCCCCGCGACTGAAGTCGCCTTGTGGAATAGTGCCTTGAACCTCAGTTGTCCGTGGGACGAATTGCCGTAGACGTTCACCAGGAAAGTGCTCTCCTTCCTTTTCTTGCCCATGATTATTTCCACCGTGCAGTGCTCGATGGCGCTTCTGCAGATCATTTCGTGTTCCATGAAGGTGATCTCTTTCCTGACGAAGGTGCAGACCCCTCTGCCCTTGCCCTAGGACGTGTCCCTCTTGCTCGGCGGGCTGTCGTGCGACCGGTAGCCCGGTAGCCTCGGCGTCTCTTCGCTGTGTATTTCTTGAATCATTATGACGTCTGGTTTCCTCATTGGTTGCTGCAAGTGTTGTTGCTGCAGCACCACTCTCTTGCCGGTAAAGCCGTTGCAGTTCCAGTGCCAGACCAAGAGGTCTCTCACTGGCGGTGTGGATGCTGCTGTACGTGCTGTCCTGTCCATGATTGCTGCAGTTTGGCGATGATCTGTGCTTCCATACTTTGTATTTGTGCCTGTATCTGCGTCTGCAGCTGTGCCTGCATCTGCGCCATCATGTTCTGGATCGTGCTCTGTATGTTCGTTGTCATCTTCTGAACCGTTTGCGCGAGCGCAGTGAGGCGTTCGTTGGTTACCTTGCTGGTCGCTTCACGACGGTCGAGTCTGTCGTCCTGTTTTTCGATTCTCTCTATTATCATTCGTTCCTTGGCGCCCTCTATGGCTGTTCTCTTGGGAGCCGGTCCGGCCGCTTTCGTGGCTCTCGGCTCCACCTCGACCTCTGGTTCGTCTTCGGTTATCTCTTCTTGTTTCCTCTCTTGTGTGGGCTTCGGCAGCAGCTGCGGCTGTTGCTGCATTTCAATTAATGTCGTTAGCTTCTCGCTGATTTCCTTGATAGTTGCGTCCTGTTCGGCGATTATCCGCTTTAGCTTCTCGTTCTCGTCTCTTAGGGCTTTTACCACCCCGTTCTCTTCTTGGATCTTCTTCGCGGCGTTTTGCGCCGGTGGTTGTCTCTTCTCTGCCATGTTTGCCTTGACTGCTTCGGCCCAGGCGACTCTCTCCCTCGACTGCGACGGTCTGTGGCGACTGGCGCTCCTGCCTCCTTTGCTGTTGTCCCTCTTGCGGCTGCGGTCGCGCTGCCTCGAATCCCCGCGGAGTCTCTCGGCAGACGGCGCTCGCAGCGGCGAAAAGCTTTCCGGATCCGATTGTTGCTGCATGGCTTCCATCTTGCGTTCCCATTGCCGTTTTTTGACCACGTACGGCATCTTGTACTTGTTTTTGCATTCCCTCTCGCCCGTTGGATGCTGTCTCCCGCAGAGCTTCCACTTGGGCTTGCATTCGCGTTGGTGATCCTCGCTGTGGTTCACGATTCCGCAGCCGAAGCACACTCTGGTGTTGGGATTCGGGCATACGTCTCTTCTATGGCCGACCTTGCCGCATTGCCTGCACACATCAAAGTGCTTGCGGTAAAGCCCCCACCTGACTAATATCGAGCCATACTTGACGTAGTTCGGTACTTTCTGTCCTGCGAAGAGTACTATCACCTTTGTTGTATTGCCGATTCTGTGCGCCTCCACCGCTAGGGGGTTGAGCGGGTTCACGATGTTTTCGGCTATCTCCTCCGGGGTGTCGTCTACGGCTATGCCTCGGATGACGCCCTTGACCGTGCCGTCCGGCGCCGTTCGGTAGGCGCTGATTTCGTATGTCCTGTCTCCTATGTTAAGGGCTTCCACCTTAGAGTACAGCGTGGCATGGCCTCTCGTCCGGGGTGCTGACCCCGATGGGAGATGACCGCGATGGCAAGCTCAGCCGGAGACCAGCTACCAAGTGACAAGGGGGTTGGTCGTTAGGTGCCCAGCTTTCGCCGGTCCCAAGCCAGAGAATGGGTCGGAGCCATAGGTTCACAAACAAAACAAAGTTTATACAGCAAAGAAACGATACAGAGGATTTCACAATCACTCGTACGAGCACATACAAAGGGATTGCAGATACAATGCAACTCTTGTAAAGTAACACTCGAGAGAGACTACAATACAACAAAAAGATTGACACCTGTAGTGCACTGACTCAAGAGAGAAAGAAACTAACAAAACACAATTTGTTCACCGGGCACTGCAACAGTCCGATGACCAGAGGATCACGACGGAGCCGTCCCGCAGACTGCCGCACGCTACCTCGCTCGTCCATGGCTGGGCGAGTGGTGTCGACCCGGGAGTCGAGCGGGCGCGCTTCTCGGAAGTTTGAACAGCGGCAGGGGCTGACAGACTGCGGTCAGCGCTCTTCATATATAGGCGCGCGCCGCGTCTGTTCGTTTTTCCCGCCAAGGCAGGCGCGCACATATACACAGTATTAACTGTACAATTTCCATCTCATTACTCCAAACTTCTTGATAGTTTGATGGCGCGCGTGGACATAATTCCTTTGGCGCCGCGCCGGCAAGCGAAATGGCGAAGGCAGCAGCACACACAAGGTAAAGCGCTCTCCGGGGTTTCTTTGTCCGCGGTTCTAGGACTCTCCACGGCGCGCTCTGGCGAGATTGCTTCCGCGCCGCACCAGTCTTCCTAATGTGCGCCGAATTTTGTGGCAGCCAGAAGATTAGACGCCGTAAAGAGCGCTGAAAATCATTTTCGCGCGCCTTAAGTAATTAGTCAAATTGCCGGGAGAATAGGAACCCTCATAATTAGACACACCCAACCTGCTCACCGCTGCACACACCGTATTCACACTTCCGTGTACACACTTCAGCGCTGTGTTTTGTCCCTTCCTTGCCTGGCTTCGAGCAGTTCCGCTGGTTTACAAGAACCATGTCTGACCAACTCGCCCACCAGTTCATGTTCCACACTCCGTATGTCTGGAGGGGGCTAAGCGACAGACTACTCCATCCCAAGTGTAGAAAAAAAAGAGATTCAAACTGCGGTCCAGCGACAGGCGCCACGCCTGATCAGCCTCTGACCGAAGGCATGGGGCCTATACACGGAATAATGAACAACAAAACATCGTCGTCATCATAATCATCAGCCGGACTACACCCACAATAGAGGGCAAAGGTCTCTCCCAAATCTTTCAATTAACCCTGTCCTCTGCCAGTTGCGGCCACGATAAGCCCGCAAACTTCTTGACGCCGGCTTTATACGGGTGCCTCGAGACATCCGTGATTTTCTAGCCTTGCGCCTTCACTATCTGATTACAGTAACAGCTCGTTCTATCGTGCATCCTAAATATCCTCTCTCACCATCTCCCTGTACACGAAAGTATACAAATAGCAATTTCCTATAGAAGAGGTACAACCTCCTGTGATTAGATAAACACTCGACTTTGGCATTATGCCGATAAGAGTGGCTTTCCTGGTGTATGGAAAAGACTACGCACGCAACGGAGTCTGCCTGCTGGGCAGTGGCAGTCATTACCGATTCTTTATCTTTGTGTTCGTTCCTCACTTCGTGTGCTGATTCTCCGATTTTAAGCACGTTCTTACCCATACTTCTTTAAATTTCCGCCTTGTAGATTAAATATGGGTACCCGTTCACAGCAGTGCAAGAGTGACCCGCCGTGGTGGCTCAATTGTTATGGCGCTCGGCTGCTGACCGGAAAGACGCGGGTTCAATGCCGGCCGCGGCGGCTGAATTTCGATGGAGGCAAACTTCCAGACGCCCGTGTACTGTGCGATGTCAGTGCACGTTAAAGAACCCTAGGTGGTCGATATTTCCGGAGCCCTTTGCTACGGCGTCCCTCATAGCCTGAGTCGCTTTGGGACGTCAAATCCCATAAACCAAACCAAGCAGTGTAAGAGTAAATGAGGCTGCTGATAACCTCGTAAAGGCGTCCCTAAACGGCCCCATATTGCCCACTCTCCTGGCTACAGCGTATATCACAGCAGCTAGGTTTCGGCGACGTGCGTTATTAAGCACGCAAAACTGAGCACTTTTAACATCAACTGATTACCGATATCTGAAATATTCCTGGAACAGGAAATTTTGTCGAACTCGGCAGCTGAAGTCTCTCTGAAGAGGCTACGCTGCCGTATCCCTCCTTTAAATTTTTATCTGTACAAGTCTGGTTTGGCGCTATCTGCTTTCTGTGAACTTTGCCGAGAACCAGATTCTATGGATCATTTTTGGCTCGATTGTCGCCGCTTCACCTCTTTAAGAGAAGGTTGCTGGGGGAGCCCTTACAGCATGTTAGCCCCAAACATAGCAGCCCACTCCTGCTATTGTTTGGCGCCACCGCACTTGAATTTAGCGAGAGATCTGTTTGTTCCGCTGTACAAAATTTCTTGCTAGAATCTCATCGAATGTCCTGCTGAACCTGACAAGTCTTTCTTTTCTTTGTATTATCCAATTTAACTTTTTTGCATTCAATCTCTCTTCTTTTCAGTCCTTATGCCTACTTGAATTAAAACCCATGGCACTGGCGTTGCGCTCCCGCGTGTGTTTCATCTGCTCTCCATGGACATGAGAAGAGAATGTACTATATCTCACTGGTGAAAAAACCTAGGCCAACTTCAGCACCACTATTGCCAAAGGAGCCTCCGCTGACTTTCGAGCTAGGGGGTTGGAATCCGGACAGCGGCTAAATCAACCTCCCGTATCTAGCTTCGAACACGGCAACCGTCACGCTTTTGCCTGCCGACCCCGCCGGGACATGAAGTGAAGTCAGAGAACCAAGCCTGCTTTCGGCTCATCCTGGGCGCGTTCCACATTACCGGCGTCCCCTCTGCAGTTACGGTGACACTCGACTGGCTGTTCTTACCAGATGATGCCGGGCGCTCGCCTGTCGTCCCTCAGAGTGGCTATGCGCCTGCTGCGGGAACGCGGACAGCGGCTCACGGCGGCAAACAAGGAATACGCGAGCTGACTTTGCAATCTTCATTCCCGACAATGATACTTGAACGCCGAGCGCTAATGAAACTCTACCGACTCAAACAGCGACGCCACCTCCTTATGTATCATCAGTCTTCTAGATGAACGTCATTACAGTGTCATTCCTACAGCATCCTTAATTTTTATGCACATGAATGCATGCCCTTATAACCTCCTCTTTGATTGTGAACAATGTCCGAAAACTTAGCATTGCTTTGGAGAGATGCCATAGTTTCGCAGAAATTGTGCTTGCTTCAATCTTGATTTGAATGAATGAATGAATGGGGTGGAGCGCATATGGCAGGTTCTCTTAGGTCATGAATAGCAATTTACCGATATCCCCCAAGAGAAAAGTATATAACAGCTGTATCTTACCGTTACTCACCTATGGGGAAAAACATGGAGGCTAACGAAATGGGTTCAGCTCAAGTTAAGGACAACGCAGCAAGCTATGGAAAGAAAAATTATAGGTGTAGTATTAAGAGACCGGAAGTGGGCGAAGTGGGCGAGGGAACAAACGAGGATTGATTACACCCTAGTCGAAATCAAGAGGAAGAAATGGGCTTGGGCAGGGAATGTAATGTGAAGGCAAGATAATTGCTGGTCCTTAAGGGTAATGGAGTGGATTCCAAGAGAAGGCAAGCGTAGCATGGTGTGGCAGAAAGTTAGGTGAGCGGATGAGATTAAAAAGTTTACGGGCATACGGTGGGCGCAGCTAGCAAAGGATAGGTTTAATTGGAGAAACATGGGAGAGGCCTTTGCCCTGCAGTGGACGCAGTCAGGCAGATGACGATGATGATGATAACAAGCGTTTTTGAGGCTTAAAAGGAAATCTTCCGGAGGTGGTCCGGCTCTCAGTCCAAAGCCCCAGCTGCTTGAATTGCCTTGCTAGCCCTGGCGATCAGCTTGAGCTGTTTTTTCAAAAGTTGTGCTAGCCAGCGCCGCCTCCCAATCCTCGGGTCTTGGATGTGTTGTGTATTAGCACTACCACTGTTTTTTTTTTTTGGCGGGAGCATGTACCATGGTGTAGTGATGGGTGCTCTCCGCAGAGCGGGCATATACTTTCGCAGAATGTGGGGTGAATTTTGTTAAACAGGCCTATGCTTGGGTACATATTCTTTGCAGTTGTTCCCAGGATATCGGCCGCTCTCTGTTTAGGTCTTTTTGGCGAACGGGTAGATAGTACTTGAATTAGTGCAATTAAACATGATATTTCCAACAGTGCTTGTCCGCGCGCAGTACAGTTGTGGCTACGCGATGAATGTTTTAAGAGCTTTCAGTGTTTAAAAAAAGGGGCAGCGTGATGTCGGTATAGTATAGAGACTCCAAGCATGAGAACACTTCGCCAAATGAAGTTGGGCTCAGATAAAGTGCGTTCTAATATTAAACAGGTGTACATTACTGTAAATAATCACAATAATGTACACAGAGCATACTTAAGCGCCTAGGTATTAGTAGAGTTCGTAATGTCTTCGAGGGGCATTTTTTTCACAAACAGAGAAACTGAATATGTATGCTCTTTGTCAGCCTTCACTGCTGACGGCAGGTCAACCTTAAGTTGTGTGCTTAGGATGTCCTGGGGCAACTTCGTTGCGTCGTCTTCGTCAAAGGTAATCTGTGGCACACGTTCCCTTTCCCAGGTATTACCGCCAGAGTAGCTGTCAAGGCCTCTTAATTCAGTGTCACGATCGACCATCGATGATGAGTCTGGTCCGCCTTCCATGGCGGTCGTCTGGCCGATGACCGGTTCGCCTTGAGCCACGTGTTCGGAAATGAACGGCGCGTCCAGCATGGCCAGCACAGCAGTAGTCCCGAGAAATGCGGCGACTGCAATAAGCAAAACCGCGACAAGCCTCGTGCATGAGCCCATGCCGGGTACGTCAACCAGTTTGCAGGCTGTCTTGGTTACTCTCTCGATGTCGGGAACGGCTTGGAATGACAGGGTAGTCCTTGGGTTCATTTCCGATGTCTGGATTTCGGAGTAGCCAGACACTAAGCTTGAGGGCGTCGTAAGTGAGCGTTCATGGCTGATTTCCTTGAGGATGAGGGCGAAGGGCAGCTTCGGATCGATGGAGGGAAACCGAGGCTTGCTGGAGAGTCCCTGCTGATCCATGGATGGTAAAACGACGCGAACTGCTATCGTTCTTTAAGTAGACTGGTGGTGTACACATAAATGCCAAGCGACTGTGCACAATGCTCACCAGCGCTTCTTCTTTATCTCACTCGTAACTACCCAGGATGCAATACAAGTGCCCAGGGTGCAATACAAGTGCGAAGCGGGAAAGCCCACTTCGTTTTTGTCAGGTCTCAATCTACCCTTTCTATCTATGCTGGTGCGGCACGCACCAGATTTGGGAGTTGTTCCCATCGGCGAAAGATGGCCTGGATTCATGAATCTTTCTCGTCAACATTCTGAGGTCGTGTGGTGCTAGAACAATAGGTGTGATTGTAACGCAAACACAGATGAAAAAGAAGGGAAATGTGGCAGTGAAACTGCTACACCAGGAAAACGTTCAGTATTCTTCCTTCCTTCCTCCTGCTTTTCGCTGTTGGACTCACTTGGAGATGCGTTGAGAAATCAGAGTGGCGAGGAGAGGTGCCCAAGTAAATTGTAGAAAATACTGAAGGTGAAAGGGCAAGTATCAAGGTGTTCAGCGGTATACAGAAGGTACGAACTGAAGAGTTCAGGTGAGGTAAAATCTGCATATAAATAAAACTGATTTACGCACTGCGTCGAGGAACTCCGCGCTGAAGGGGCAGCGTGTTTTTCTGGTTCAGTAAAGTATTTCATATTTCCGCACGATTGGCCAATTACTCGGACTCGGCCACTTACTCGGAATTGGCCTCTTACTCGTAATTGGCTACTGGCCGGACTATGCGAAGGAACCTAAAAACACAAGAAAAGCATATCAGAAGATTTTTTGCGTCTGTTTGAATGAAAAGGAAGTGGTTGTTGGAATATAGTAAAGAGATCGACTAAAGAAGATAATGACGAAATGCCTTTAAAATACGATACCCTGCGCTTAAACGATGTCAAGTATATATTTGATGAACCGCTTGAACAGGTTGTTCATGCTCACTGGCGAACGTGGATGGTTCCATGTCTTCTTTCGGTCTGGATTGTAAACGGTAGGAGAATTAAGAATAAAATAGATGACTTCGCTGCCCTCCTTGACTTGACTCGGCCCTCTGTGGTGCTCGGATACAAATCTTGGTTTCATGAAACTGTTAGCGATGCAGAAACTTTCTCCGAAAAATGTGCTTACTACCGGAAGGACCGAAACTCGTGGAGGAGATGTCTTCATACTGTTATGAAGACGAAGAAGAGGGCAGTGGCGCGGGACGGAGTGCTCGCGCTAGGCCCTCAGCCATTAAATCATATCTTCATTCTGTCATCATGTCGTGCTTTCCTTGGCTTGCCACCTCGTAACAATACTGATCGACGAGGTGATTAACTCTAGGACACTTGAAATAGAGGTTTATTTATTTATTTATTTATTTTACCCTCAGGGCTTACAGAATCATTGTAGAGGGGATGGGCAGAAATACAAGGAACACTATGCAATTTGGTTAATAAAAGGGAACAGAGAAAAACGAGAGAAAAAAGAGAGGCCAAAGCTAGGCCACCTGGGCTTTCATTAGACTTGAAAATGGCAAAACTGTTTCTTTGTGTTCAGTTTACCGCGCACCGAGTGGTCCAGCAAATGTTTTGCATGAGCAGCTGAATGATGCAACTGAAAGTGTAAAAACGAACTAAAAGGTTAATAGGAGGTGACTTTCCAGATGTTAGCTGGGCGGATCAAGTGCGTCAACCAACGCAATCATGGAAATTTGCTGCACTTATGCTCTGACTCAGTTGGTCCATCAGCCCATGCGTGGAACTAATGTTTTAGTTCTGATGTTAACGAACGCTGCCATGGCTGCGACGACTCCTGTAGTACTCCCAGGCATTAGGGACCACGATGTTCTCTGCGCGATAAGTTTGCAGTAAGTAAAAATTGCTAATTGTGCTCGGTGGCACATATACAGCTATCAAAAAGCCCGCACAAATGATATAGCACTTTCTTTAGACGCATATTACGATGTCTTCGAAACTTTAGCGGAAACCGATAATGTGCATACATAGTGTAACATATCCAAAAATAAATTTCTCGAGTAGCGCGATCAGTATGTGTCATCATAGATAATGACGCCGCGACGCAGCAGATCTAAGCCGGGGTGTAATCGGGAGGTGTGCAGGAGCGCCAGAAAAAGAACGACTGCTTATGGTGCATGTAGGAAATCGCCTTCGTTCCAATTGAGCCAACAACTGAAGCAAATAACAAAATACATGAAACGTGTCCTGAAAATAGAGAAAAACAAATTCTTTGAGTCTTTTCCTTCAAGGATACAGAGGCGCCCATAACAACTCTTGCAACTCATCAAATTGAACGCCAAAGATGCAGTAATAATTCCGCCGCTCGAAGATCACAGCAATTTTATCCGCGGTAACATTGCAAAGGCAAAACTTTTCAACGAGCTGAAGCTCGGTGTTTGCTGGTCGCCTGAGCAGCCATGGATATATGATGCGCAGACAACCGATGTGGGCGCAGAACACACGAAAGACATCGTTTCTGACTGGCACGGAATCCAAACGTTGTTAGAACAATTGAATGCTTCAAAAGCCACTGGGACCGGACGGCTTACCATCTGCACTGCTTTCTTCGTGCGCGGGCCCGGTATCAAAATATTTGTTAGTTATTTTCACAAGAAAGTGCTTTGCCAGATGACTGGAAACTTGCTCAGGTCGTGCCAGTGCACAAGTCGGGGCCCCCGCAGTATCGTTTCAGATTACCGTGTGACATCGCTAACAAGTATTAGCTGTAAGGTTCTTGAACATATTTTCTTTACAAACATAATGAATCATTGAACGCTTTTTCATTACTAACCCCCAGCAACATAGTTTCCGTACTGTATTTTCTTATGTCACCCAATTGAGCGAATTTACACATGATTTGTCTGGTGCCTTAAACACAACAAATTCACTATTGACTGTTTATATTTAGATTTCGGAAAAGCCTTTGATTTAGTCCCCCATTCTTTACGGCTTGAAAAAATATCACGGTACAAGATAAATTGATGAGTTATTGCCTGGATTAAAGAATATTTACATTTGAGACGCCAAATAGTAGTGTTAAATGGAGCGCAGTCTGATGGGTGAGGCGTATCGTCTGGAGTGCCTCAGGGATCGGCGCTGGGGCCACTCCTCTTTTTAATCTATGTGAATCTATGGTACTTCCTCAAAAATGGGTCTATTTCCAGACGACTGCGTTCTATACAGGGTGATTCATACTTCCGACGATTGCAGTGCCCTGCAGAATGATTTGTCCTTGATTACTAACTGGTGCAATACTTGGCGTATGAATATTAACGTGAAATAATCTGTGTACATGTGTTTTACTAGGGAAAAAAATTCCAATGATTTTGCATGCAGCATTTACGCCGAAACACTGTAAAAAGTTTTCGAACATAAATAGCTTGGTGTTTACTGCAAATTTAACCTAGCGTCACCAGATAGATTACATTACAAGCAAGGCATCCAGAGTGCTGAGTTTTCCTCGCAGCAATGCGAGGAATTTACCGCTTGACGCTAAAGAGCCCTTTTATAAAACTAAAACTAGACTAGTACTAGAATATGCTTGTTGTGTCTGGGACCCTTGTCTGCAGGTAGACATTCACAAAATTGAAATGATCCAGAACTTTGCTATGTGATTTGTTAATGCCAATTATTCCAGAAATTTGAGTGTTTCCGCTGTAGAGGATAGCCTTGAATGGGAATCACTCCGGCAGCGAAGGAAATCTCTTAGACTGAAATTTTTCCATCGTTAATTTCACAATAAAACTTGACCATGATCACAGCGTCTTGATCAGGCCTATAAAGTTAAAGAGATCAGGTGTAAAATGAACTTCTTCAAGATGTCATTCCTACCCCGAAAAATTCGGGAATAGAATGAGCTTCCACATGAAATTGCTTACATTACCTCTATTGATCTATATTTTCCTCTTTTCGGAATGTGCATTGTAATTAAGCTTTTGTTTCTTAATGATTGTAAAAGTGTTGCCTGTATACTTGTTTGAATGTATATTTGGTTGCTTGTCTACTTGCTTTCATTTGCATTTTCTTGCTTGTATCCACTTTGCTAGTGTTGTCTTGACCCCCCCCCCCCCCACACACACACACACATACACACTAATTCCACACGGCGCTGTGGGCATAGTAATAAATAAATAAATACGCTAGGGAATTCAACACCAGTTTAATAAAAGAGGATTTACTTCCAGCAGAGTCGCCGCTTTTCAAACTCGTCCGAGCCCTGTTGCCCATGTCTAAATTCATGCTAGTTGCTGCTTTCGAGTGATGTTGCTGAACTACCGGTCGGAGCGCGATCCGTGGTAAATATTGCAGGTGGCAGAAGCCGAATGGTCACAAGAGAGTACATGCTTTTCCAGGCAATATGAAGCGGAAGCAATTCCTGACAACCATGTGGCGCTACCTCTCCTAGTTCACTGTAGCTCCGCTGATGACGGTGATGATTATGATGTACGACCCACGAAAGAGAGAGAGAGATAAATTCTATTTTGTGGCTCAAGTACGCGCCTTCTTAGTCGTCAGATGGAAGAACCGCCTTTCTGTGACAGTTGAAGCTGTAGGGGTGGCCGCGGTGCCGTGGAACAACTCGGAATTACACTTCGTTTACCGCACTGTTGAGAGCAGCGCATTGACACCATGCTGACATTCAGCCATGTGTCTAATACGAGAGCCTCCTGGATACTGATTGTTTCACGCAGAAATACAACGCCAAACAGAAAAGCAGCACCGGGCGCAATCCTTCTTAGAATGGTGTTCTTAGAATGGTGTTATTTAAGGCATTTAAGCATTTGTTCAAGCTGTTTTTGCCTCGACCATGAGGTATTTAAAACGTGCGTAAAAAATACTGAGTAAATAGCAATAAACAACAGTCTATATGGCGAGGCTACCTTGATGAAATTTTATAATAACGACGTGTTGTTTTTCCCTCAAACTGAGACCTATTGAGGTGAAGTGTATCGCATACTGTATCTGCCATGCAGGCAGGGGCTTATTAATTTTCATTCTTTCTAGGTTACCCCAAACTAATATTTGTATCTGCCATGCTGCGTTTATTATGTGAGGTCTTCAAATTCTGAACGGAAAGAACTAGCAATTCGTATATTTCTGTTACAGTTAGGTATTCGCCTTCTAGAACGGCGCTTTGTGTTTGCTACAGGAAGAATAATTAAGCTATAGACATGGGGATAGTAAGCCCCTCTTCGGCAAGGAAGCAAACTCACATTTCTACTGAATTTTTATGCAAGAAACGCCGCTATTTTTTTTACCAGTCATTGCGACATAATCTCACAAAGTTGAACACCGCAGGTTTACCATAATTTTCCTCGGCTGATAGTGATAGTTTTTGTAATATTTCCCACCTTGTGATGCTCGCGTCTAAATTCTGAACAATTGATTCCGTACCTGCTGGTGGTACAGCGCTAAAAGAGATGCCATGCGCCCTCTAGCTTGGCATCACAGTCCAGAGTTCAAAATCCTGCAAGAAACCGCGTCAAATGTTCCTACATGGACCGCTTATTGGTGCAACCTCATCGAGGTGCACATTTTACCAGCACGAACCTGTGAACATGAGGTTTATGACCCATCAGAAGTGCTCGTATGGAACAATCACTCCGTGCATGAATGCAAAGCGAAATATTTGCACACTCCGAAAATTTCTTGATATTTCCTGGCCAAAGATTGCGAATTTGTTCCTCGTGAGCCCTCCAGCTCCTGAGCTTTGTCGTCTTTCTAAAAGTTATCGTCTGCGCTAAATAGTAGGAGGTTGATTTAGTCATGTGTTGGCCAGAGGCGACAATAGCTCGACTGTTTTATATGCTTGTAGCGACGAAAATCTGCTGGAGTATATAACACTTTGTTAAAGTACACATTCTGACCTACTGCGCATAAACAATGCCCTTCATCCCACTTCAACACTCTGTCAATGCTACCGTGTTTCGACTTTTCATAATGGCGCCCCCCATCAAGCGCCACTCGCTTGTGACATGCACGATATAAAGCCGCCGTGACCCCTGTCCACACCGTGGGCTTTCTTAGTGAACTCGATGCGATTTTATACAAACGCTGGCATTAGGTAAAATGTGCAAGGCGAAAAATTGCCCTCATTACCATGACACTAAAAGCACCGCTTCTCCAAAATCTTACCTTCGCATTACATGCCCTGCCAAAGCCCATTTGTTCTTCTTGATTTCGACTATGTTGTCATTAACCCGCATTTGATCCCTTACCCGCTCTGCCCGCTTCCGGTCATTTAACGTTACACCTATCATTTTTCTCTCCATGGCTCGCTGCCTTGTCCTTGACATAAGCTGAACCTCTTTCGTCAGCTTCCACGTTTCTGCCCCATAAGTGAGTACCGCTAAGATACAGCTCTTGTGTACTTTTCTCTTGAGGGGCATTCATAAACATCCTTTCATGACCTGGGAGAATGGCAGTTTACCAATATCCTACGCTAACCCATTGCAGATGGATATGCGAGGCAAGATATACAACTAAGCAACCTAACGCATTTCATGGGAGCTCTATGAGTCTCTGCTGGCCGACTCTGACCGCTGCCTTCAGCTTCAGCTGATGGGCACGATCAAAAACGGTGCCAAAGATAGGGAAGTCCCGGAATTAGGACCCATATCTGCTCCTTCACTCCCATTCTGCCTATTGTGGTTCCCCAATGAAAATTTTCTCTCTATCCCTCTCTCTCAATACGTTTTCAGACTCCTTTTGGACGATGAAGAAGAATCGCCATGCTAGGTCAGTACGCATTTTTGGGCACGTCCGGATTTCACCACTCACCACCGAATACGCGCTACGCTCCTTTGGCACGTGCATGACACCTGAGGTATGATCGAGACAGGAGAATCACCACGCTGTCCAAAGCGGGTTTTCGCAGCGATCCTCCGATGCCCAGCTGCCAGCAGTCGCGAAAGCTCTTCGATGCACCAGGCCGCAAGAGTACAGCGGTAGTTACGACCACCTCAGCGCCGCACCACAAAGTACTGGCCCGATTTCCGGGAAGGGAATGAGGGGCTCGTTACAACAAACGTACACATGAAGGAAGCCAACAGTCACCGAAAGTAAGGAGCACTGGGAATTGTTTCTAAGTATAATTTTTCAATTTGTGGCGTTTATAAACGAGATATTAATAGTGTAATTACTTTACTCGCTTAAAGAATTCATTAAAAAGCAAAAGAAAAACAACCGTATGTCTTGGGTGGGATCCGAACACACGACCTTCGAATTTCGCACACGGTTTTCCACCAACTGATCTATGGCGACGGTTGTCCAATCTTCTGCTTTCGGGGCTACTTATGTTGCGTGTAGAATAACCTTGAAAGCGCTACCTTGGACGAGGGTGTCGCTAGTCAACGCTCTCAGGGGTTAGGTTACACGCAACATTAATACCCCCGAAAGTAGAAGATCGCACAGCAGTAACCGTAGCTAAGTTGTCTGATCTACAGTATCAATGTCTGATCTCCATGTCTGATCTGCAGTACCTATCGACAGTCGCTTCAACAGGTGGCTCACACGTATAACCACCTCAACAGAAGAGTGGCATCCGGCGTGCGCGCGCCGCTCTGCTATCTCTGCTACTCTTTTCAGCCCACTTTTCTCCTCCCTCTTCACGTCCCGCGGCAGCCACCGGCTGGGTTGTTCCCGTGGCAACCTCGCTCAGGTTGCGAATTCCTCCGCCTGCGTCAGACCTTCCTGCGTTCAGGGTAGTGGCCACCCTGGAAGCCACCCTCGGCGTCTCGCTCCTCTCGCCTACAAGTGGAGAAGGGGGTTCCCCTCTCTCCACTTCGTCACCTACCAACCGTGGTCGGCGGTTCTCGGAGGCTTCAGAGAACATCGGATGCCGGGCAGTTTTTCCCGACATGCGTATTCTAATGCTCGTGCATTAAAGGATCGACGAAATTTAATTCCAAGACGCAGTGGGAAAGCCAGCTGCGCCCCAGAAGACCGCCCACCAGAACGTATTTCTAGATAAAGCGATTTAAAACAAAACATTAAGGGGGCATCGGAGGAAGCCGGTATACTATTAGCGGGAAGCGCCGGTCCTATACGCGAAGCGTTTCCCAGGCTGGCGATCCCATCATCGGCGCTTATTGCAAAGTTGTTGTAGTGTATAAACAATTAAAGTACACCTTATGAGCAAGACAAGATAACATCTAAGATAAAGAGATCTCACCTTGCGTTTCATGCTATGCAGATAAGCAGTACTGTTTGTGCAAAGCGACGTAACCAGCCTCAGGGTGGGGCTTTATTCGTCGTAATCGGCGCGTTTGTGGGTGAGCTTTGAGCACATGCAGTAAATGCACTCATTTAGCGAATACTCTATAGCTGTTCGCGCAGCAAGCAGCAAAAAAAAAAGAACGAGCAGTACTTATAGCCACCGGAGACGAAGTAGCCGCGCGGCTTTGGGGCGAAATGAAGACCGTAGCGGCCATTCGTCGGCGCTTGCTGTGAAACATTCGAGTGGCGTTGGGCTCTGCAAGCGATTTGGTTTTTCGAAAGGGTTCTACCAGCCGAAAGGAATGTATGGTCGACTAACGCACGCACATGCATATAGCTAATCACGCATGCATGCAGTGGGGAAGCCATCGTATTCGGTATGTTCGCTGCTTACTCCGTGCCGCAAGCTTCAGTCTAATTCCACCTTGTGCCGACCTCAATAATTATTGAGCCGGCGAATAGCGGGCAAGAACTTGGTAGTTGGGGACGGAACGCCACCGGTACGCCTTTCACGGTGCACATCGGCGAATGCAGGCAGGGCGCGTGCTGCTTTTCATATGCGGGAGCACTTGGCTGCTGAAGAGAAACCGGACCCAAAACATACTAATAAAATGCGTCAAAGTATAAATTCAGCAGGGCCCATCAATATCTGTTTCCTCAACAATCTGAAGCCGGGCGCCACGAACAAGTTCACTTCCCCAAAGATTACAAAGTTCGCGTACAATGCTACAGGCTTCCCAAACACGGAAAACGCATTTTATTTCCCTAAGTTAAAAAAAAAGCTTTTCGAGAGACCGCTGTCTACGATGTGCATGCAGGCAGCTCAACGCAGCGAACAGTGCTCAGTAGATGACGCGACGTCAGAAGGCCGTGTTGCATCAACAATCATAATCATGATCATCAGCCTGTCTACGCCCACTGCTGGGCAAAGTCCTCTGCGATGTCTCTCTAATTAATCCTATCTTTTACCAGCTGCGCCCAGCCTGTGCCTTCAAACTTCCTAAACTCATTCGCCCACCTCAGAGGTTTCCAATCAAAGGTTCACAAACAGAGGTTTCCAAACCAGCAAGCTGTTGAAAAAACAAATTCACAAAATTCGTTAAAAAAAACATACCGCACCAAATCAATTCAGACTTCGGGGAATTGTAATTTGACGTGTTGGGAATTGAATTTAATAAGCAGCGCATGTGCAAAAATAGGATCTCATGGCCCCTTTAACCTTTAGGTTCGCACTTTAGCGCCCAACGTGTCTTTCTTGGTGTATATACGGGCAGGTTCGTGACCGACGGCTTCTAGAAAACACAGTGGCTAAGAAGTTGACGAGGGAAGAAAATACGTGAAACACGGGACAAAATTAGATTGGCGAAAACTTACTGATGCCAATCGCCACTTGGAAACGCCAATTACGGGCGAGCTAATACAAAGATAACATAACAACGGCGCAGGGAACGAAATAAATAGGAACAATGACCAGGAGCTGAGCAATGAAAAAAACAAAGCAAAGACAGACGTTCGAACAATACCTGGTTGTGGCATGCCTCCTGCAGTTGGCGCTGGAGAGCGCAAAATTGAGTGGTCAGCCGGCGTCGCGGCGCTCAAGCGCCTCGCCCCTAGTTCCGATGTCTTTTATTAGGTGTTAGCCTTCAGCTGGCGCAATTCAGTGCGCACCATACAGATGTCACCTGCACTCCACCTGCAGTGATACATGCTGCGGTGCTCATCGGCACGTGCAGATGGTGCTCATCACGAATTAGGAAGTGAACATACTAGTAGGCTTACGGCCCTTGTTGCCAGCGTTGTTCATGGAGTATATGGTAAGAATAGAACGCATGCTAGAGAATTGTAAAACTGTGGGTTAAATCAACGCCAAGCTTTCGTGAAGGCAAAAGGATTCGCAGTACCAAAAATATGCCCTACGCACCAGTCCGCCTAGGTAGCGTGGCTGAAGGGAAGAAGTTTTGCCATGCTGCACATTGGCGGTCACACAGTTCTCCGCATCTGTATATGACGCCGTAGGAGGACGGTATCGGAACTCGTTACATGCACGAACACTTGGTGCATAATTTTTTTGATCGCCCTTAACAGAGCAGGGACATCGCTGGACGCATCCGGATGCCATAGAGCTTGTGAATCCAGTGCTCTACGGTCTACGGATCGATAATATCAGTCTTACAATGATCCTTTAGCAGTGTCTGTCAAGCTCCCTTGCACACATTTTTATCCAGGCAGCGAAACTAATATATGCGCGCTTAATTAGGCTAGCCAGTAACTACGTAAACAGTCAACGATAAAATAAAATAAAGCGAGAGGCTCGCGTATGCGCTCTCGAAAAGTAAATATAATAGCCCCTACCCCCTCCTTAATCACTGCGCATTTTGTTTTTTCACTTCGGGCCCTCCCGCTTCGACCCCGTCTGGCCGCCCTCGCAAATGGCGGACTCGCCGCTCTTGCGTCGCTTCCGCTTGCCACCTCCTCGCGCGATCCTCAGGGGAGAGCGCAGCTGCCACTTTTCCGCCGCCAGGTCCCGCATCGTGTTGGCCGGCTGCAGCTGCGTCGTCTCCGGCAACGCCAGCGCCATCTGTCCGCAGAAGAGCAGCAGCGCGGCCGCCAAGGCGTACAGCACGCCCTTCATGTCGGCCGACCGGATCTCGCTGAGGAACGGGGCCGCGAAGGCGCCCATGCGTCCGCAGGTGTAGCAGAGGGCGAGCCCCGCTCCACGAACCACGGTCGGGTACAGCTCTCCGGGCAGGATGAACAGCGTGATGGCGCACAGCTCGAACACCAGCATCCACAGCACGACGACGGCCGCCTGCACGTGGCTGGGAGCCCGGACCACGTGCGCCGTGGCCACTGCTCCGGCCACGACGGCCAGGGCGGCCATGCTGAGGGCCAGGGTGCGGCGCCGCCCGGCGTGAGTGATGATGAACACGTTCGCGAAGATGCCGGCCAGCTTGAGCGCGACCACTGCGACGCGTGCCCCTTGGCTGGAGCTCATCACCTGGCCCGTGGCGAGCGAGTAGTGGACGGCGAACGCGACGAACCAGCACGCGCAGATGAGCAGAGAGCGATGGCGCAGGCTCTGGTTCCGCAGCAGCATGGTCATGTGGACGTCTGCAGTGGAAGAGCGTGTCTATTATAATAAAGTGCTGAAAGCATGGTCTCAGTGGTCAGCAGGCAGCACTCAGCGATTGCCAGTCTTCGCGAGCGGTTCCGATATGCCTTCGAAACGGTTTACACCCCTTCGATACTCCTTACTCATGACAATCGAATAGAATTTCCTTCCAACTGCCTTGACTAGACTTCATTACTTGTCGTTAGACTTCCGTTTGAAGCATGGCATGGCATGGCAGGGCAGGGCATAGCATAGCATAGCATAGCATAGCATAGCATAGCATAGCATAGCATAGAATTGCATAGAATAGCATATATCACAGCAAGGCATGGCATGGCATGGCGTGGCGTGGCATAGCGTGACACATGAATTGACTGGGGTGTCCTTTGAGGTGGACTTGCCGCTACCTTCTTGACTTATAGCCGACTATATACTGTCCTTGTCCCTGGCTGCACGCCACTCTGCTCGATGATACCGCCGCGGATACGTGTATAGAAGTTGATGCCATGCGACGCTAATTCTTGCGGTGAGCGGCTTGCTGAAAAGGGTACAAACAATACCAAAAAAAAAATGCGGTGGCGATCACACCTTCGGCAGTGCGGCGGACCAGCGCTACCTATTATTGCTCCTTGTGCTTTCGTAATAACTGCAGTTACGACGCACGACTGTGTGGCAGCTATGCTTCTGTTTTATGCAGCTTAACGCGAGGCACGTGCACAGGGCAGTCCCGCGATCGCACAGGTTATATGTGCGGAGTGATAACGGAGGACACCCCCGTGGGTTGCATTTTCTTCGCGTTATAAAAATTAGGAGCACTAGTTTTTCTTTTTTAGCTGGATTTAGGAACATCTCGGAAATGAAGGAATCTCGGCGTTAAAACCTTTCCAGGGAGTCCATCGTAGACGCAAACTGATAGAAAGCTTAACTACGCGTTTTGTCGACCGAGTTTCATCAGCGCCACTGACGGGGCAATGTCTAAGCAACTTAGTAAGCGCACGCCCGACCTTGTTGAACGATACAATAGAAGGAAGAAATGTCATTTTGCAGCGATTGAAGAGCAACAGACCACTTGAGAAGTTTCTAAAGCGCAATATCCAGAAGCGGGCTGCACTATACAGCGGTGTCCTTAATTCAGCGTGATTCCTGACACCACGGCTTATTTTCACGAGTGGATTTTCCTACTAAAGTACAGAGCAACCGCTGGCTTGGACAGTTGCAGCTTTAAGTGAGCACCCGCCGTGGGAACCAAAAGGTACCCCGCATCTTCTAGGTTTTTTGTTACCGCTCGCAAGTGGGCTTTTGAAAACCTCATAACAACCACTGAATAATGACCTTCATTTGAATGTTCGACAGCAGTCACTCCAAGCTCGTCTTTATGTGTTTTCGCATCCCCAAAACGAATCTCTACGCTACCAGAAACGCCATTGAGGAAGATCACATTAGTTTAGGCCACATCAAATCTTTTATCACATACTATATTTAATAAACAGGTGCTTTCGCTTTTAGTCTAATGTAAACGCGACCAGTGGGGCCATGAACTTAACCTGCGAAATCGTGATCACCAAAGAACAGGAAAGTCGATATTACGGCTTTGAGGACGTTTTAATATTGAGACATCGCGAACCGTAAAAAAAGACAGATTAAATATCTATAGGCAACCCAACGTTGTTCATTACTCGTGTATGCAACCCTTTTCATTTGCTTGTCGGTACTTAGGGGCACACGCAGACAAGGTCATTGCTCAAAAAGCTGAGCGGATGAGCCAGCCTTATCGTCTGTTCTTTTTGTTTTTAATAATTGGTTTTTGGGGGAAAGAAAATTGCGCAGTATCTATCTCATATATCGTTGGACACCTGAACCGCGCCGTAAGGAAAGGGTAAAGGAGGGAGTGAAAGAAGAAAGGAAGAGAGAGGTGCCGTAGTGGAGGGCTCCGGAATAATTTCGACCACCTGGGGATCTTTAACGTGCACTGACATCGCACAGCACACGGGCGCCTTAGCATTTTTCCTCCATAAAAACGCAGCCGCCGCGGTCGGGTTCGAACCCGGGAACTCCGGATCAGTAGTCGAGCGCCCTAACCACTGAGCCACCGCGGCGGGGCAAATTTTTCAAAGCCAAATTTTTCAAGCGTTATTGCGATTTTATTGCCTTTTCGGGCCACTTCTTTAATTGTGTAGTAGCACTCTTCTCGCACAAAGAAGTTAACCGCTTGAGCTGTTCCGGGAACTGACTCGGCCTGGGCCGGGCCTCACGCCTAACTTCGCGGGCGGGGCTCGGGCTCAGCAGAGGGATAAGGTATCAGGCCCGGGCCGGGATCAGGCTTTGGGTCTCTGGCTTGTAGCGGTCGCCACCTATCAGCAAACTAGTGACGCAGCTCAAGCAAAGTTGTGGAGTGTATACGAAGAAAGCACTTGGAGTTTTGTCCTGGAGCGATGCGGTAGCTTGGTCTCGCTCTATCAACTCTCCGTCTTGGCATCGCGGCCTGACCACTCAGGAACGCCGCGCGACATGGTGTCAGAAGTGACAGCAGTATGAAAAAGTTCAGTCTTGAAGCTGCCGGCAGTGGCCATCAGAGCTCGGACTTGGGCCTCGGAATGAGGTTCGTGCAGTGCTATATTCAGTAATGCATAACGATTCTGTAAAGCAGCTCATAAAGATGCACCGTAGCATCGAATATAAGCTAAAAAGAGCTTACACAGCTGATTTCGCAACCAAGTATTGGATTGCAAATGACTGGTGATCGAGTGAACGCTTGACGTATATGATTGTTTCTTGACGCTATGTTTCCTATCTCTGTCCTATTTTTCTGTATTAACCCGACTATATGCCTTGCAGCGTGTATTGCAATTTGTATTAACTGCAATGACTACCGTGCTTAGAAGGCAAAGAAGAGCACCTTGAGGCTGAGAGGAAGCGTCAGAGCTGCCGGGGTCTTGCTGCTGGTCCTGCTGCCGTTTGAGTTCTACCTTCAGCGCATTTAGGCGATGCTTGAAGACGTCTGGGTCGGCGCTATTGACGCGCGCCGCCCACGACAGCACGTCCTCTGCGCGCCGCATGTCCAGGACAGCAAGGAGCCAACACGGCGACTCTTCCATCAGGTACACGCCAAAAATCAGGCCACACGTGGGCACCATGTACATGATCTGGACGGCCTTCCAGTCGGAGACCGTAACGTACACGACAGCGCCGTAGAGTGAGGCCAGAAGGCTGCCGCCGGCTACGGCCAGGCTGCAGAACAGGGCCCGGTGTTGCGTATCGGTCACCTCGAACAGCACCACGGTAGACGTGACGAGGACGCTGGCGGCCGCGCCGGACAGCAGGGCGCGGAGAATGGCAAAGACGAGTACTGTCTTGGCGAAGGCCAGCGCTATGCCGGCGAACGCGAGTAGGAAGAGCCAACCGCACAGCACGGGGCGCCTTCCGACCCTGTCAGCCGCGATCCCTGCTAAGGGAGCAGCAAGCACTCCTCCCGACATGTAGGCAGCTTTCAAGGCAGTCATGATCCAACGGCGGCCGCAGACTATGTTCCACTCTTGGATGATGGACCTGACGGGGTTGCCAGAGGCGGCATCTGCCTCAAAGTCCCAACCGGCGTCGCAAGGAACCGTTCTCCTATTTTCAAAGCCGTCGTCTTCTACAGAGGGGACAGGCGGTTCGTACCGAAGGCAGTGGTGGCGCGACAGGCCGTCAGCGACGAGTGGCACACTGTTGTTCCTCCACACCTCCGAAGGCAGGTGGGCGTACTCTGGTGGCGGCCTGCACCAGTGGTCAGTGGGGCGGGCCAGGCTGGTGATCGCCGCTGCGTGCAGCACGGTTGCAAAGAAAGCCAGCGTGGTGCAGAGCAGAACGAGCCTCTGAAACCAGCCGTGGCCGAAAATGAGGATGTGGTCCAGGGGCGACGTCAGCACGGTAGTCGTGGTTGCTGTGGCAGGGGCAGAGACGGTCGCGCCCACCTCCTGCGGAGCTTCGGGGGACAGCCATGAAATCGGCGGTTCTTTGGAAGGTCGGCTGCTGGGGCGCCGACTCGTCTTCGGCGTGCGAGTCGTCCTTTCAGTGGTGGCCATATCTGGTCACAAGGGTGGCGGTGCTCGAATATCTGGACGTCTGTATCCGATGGCTAGGATCCGATTGGAATGGTTGCGGCGCCTTCGCTGCCTTCCTCGTGAGCGTGCGCCGCTCTTATTTTCTTCTTCGTTCTGTCACGGCTATGGATGGTGCAACAATGACTTCTGAGCGGCACTTGAAATCGTAAATAAGCCTCATATATCAGCAATCACATCGATTACGGTAAATATGCGTCAGTAGTGTGACGGCCAGTCAGGAGATGGCGCCATATATCCGTTGGTGCTTCTTTGGGGGGATCCGGAGCTCTGAGGGAACCAGTGTAGACAAAGAAGAACCAAGGTCAAAGATATGTTGGAACCATAGAAGAAGAAATAGACACAAGCGCCAGGGTCAAGTTAATTCAGATATAGTAGTAGTAGTATGTAGTATGTTTATTTGGCCATATTATATACAATATGCCCTCGAGGTGAGGCTAAAGGAGGTTGACCAAGCATACCTCCTGACAAGGCCTACACCCCGATCACACATCATGGAAAACGGGGGCCGAATGGACAAAAGATAAAAAACAATGAGCAAACATGATCACAATAGAAAATAGTTAATGGTAGACAATAATAAATATCAATTAACAATAAACGAAACATTTCATATTATGCACATTCAAAAAAAATAATAAAGGAAACAGAACACAAACACACACTAAAAAAAAAACCAAGTATACAGAATTAGCTGAAATTTAACCGGGGGGGAAAAGAATCGTCAGTTTTTTCTTGAATGCAGACACACTATAACTTTCTAAAGCAATCTGAGTAAGATACTGGTAGGCATTACACAATGTTATAATTTGATAATCAGTTGTTTGTTTACCATAATTTGTTCTGGGTCTTGCAGTAGATAGGGCAACGGAACGTAGACCATACGCAACGTTTCTTGAATTATAAGTATTAGAAAAAGAGCTAAAGTCATGCTTGACTTTATAAAAAATGTGAAGAGCCAAACTAAAATTGTATGAATTAAAGAAATTGCGAACATGAAATGTTTCAAAAAGATTTGCTTCAACAGATGAACTTGAACTTAATAAACGTAGAGCTCTTTTCTGGAGAGAAAGCAATTTGTATGAATCAGTTTTGTTGCATGTACCCCAGACTAGGTTGCAATACACCAGGTGAGAATGAACAAGGGCAAAATATAACTGTCACATTAACATTCAAGGTGGCAGGAATAGGCTGAAATGGGAGGAAATAGAACACTTAAGGCAGGAGGAATTATTGGTATATGGTTTAGTGGAAACACATCTTAGAGACATGGAACAACCACCCTGTAACCCAGACTACGCATGGGTATATTGGAATAGAACAGAGGGCAGCAGAAAGGGGGGTGAAATTGGGGCGTTCAATCATAAAAGTATGAATTTTTCAAAGGGCTAGACTGGGATGCAAGGAACATTTAAGGCTAAAAGGAGAAGTAGTAGGGGAGCAGACACTCCTTGGCTTTGTATGCATGTGGGCAGGAGCTAATGCCAAAGAGGAAAGCAGGAAAATGGTAGAATGTATTGCAAGCGACATTGATGAGCTAGGAGGACAGGGAGAGATAATTATATTAGGCGACATGAATGCACACATAGAATACCTGGATGGGTACACAAATTCGACAGAAAGCATGCTGCTAAATATGTGTGACAGGCATGATTTAGTTGTATGCAACAGTATCAAGAAGTGTGAATGGCTCATAACATGGGAGGCAGGGAGTCTGCAGTCGACGATAGATTATGCACTTATGTCACACAGGGTGTATAATAGATTAGGGGTAATGAGCATAGATGAACCTAGTTCCAGAAGTCTACGTATTGACCACAAACATATCAAGTTGGGTTTCAGAAGAGAAACCAATGTAGGATTGAAGCGAGATGAACAATCAGAGGGGAATTTTTACTCAGAAGAACAATTGGAAGCAGCAGCCAAACAAATTGAGAGAGTAACTTTTGAGGATAGTTAAACAGAATGGACTTGTACCAAATTAGCTCATTACTTGAGCTAGGTATAGCTGAGGTGCGAGTCAAGCCAAAAGGGAAAAGACGCAAACCCAAGAGTTGGTGGGATGAGGAGGTCAAGAAGGCGATAGAGAAACGTCAGCAAGCGTTCAGGAAGCACAGATATTCTAAGAAGAGGGGTGAACGAGAGGCTGAATTAGACAGAAAATGGGATACCTTCATAAAGTGTAGTTAGGGAAGGATCCTATTTGATTAATGAGAAAATTAGAAGCAAGGGTGCCCAATCGATGTCAAGAGTAAATAAAAAGGATAGAAAAGCAGCTCAGAAATTCTGGAACCATCTAAATACATTCAGTAATAAGACTAGGCTAGAGCAAAGGTTTGTTACAGATCAGGGTATTGAACTAGAAGGGGATGAAGTAATAAAACACATAGGAACAAGGATGACATAAAAATTTAATGAAAGAAATGTTGCACATATCTTATCGAATGAAAATAGATCGGTTACTCCAATTGGTTCACTTGAGCAAAGAGAGTGGCAGAGGGCAGAGAAGAAGGTTCCTGGTGGCACGTCGACAGCACCAGATGGTATTCCGATTAAGTTAATAAAGAAGCTAGGACCAAAATCCAAGCAAACATTAATACAGGTAGTGAACAAAATGATAGTGGATGCCAAAGCCCCGATGAATGGCGATTAAGTAGAATGAACATGATTATAAGGGAAAGGGGGAGAAAGCTGATGCAACTACCGTCCGATAACAGTGACAACTGTGGTTTACAGGGTGGTGATGCAGATTATAAAGGACAGACTGCAGGCTTGTGTGGAAAACGAGGGGGTGCTAGGGGAGCTACAAAATGGGTTCCAGAAACAAAGGAGGTTGGAGGACAAGCTGTTTTCATCGACGCAGTGTATAGAGATTGCTGAAAAGGAACACAGGCCCCTACGGCTAGCATTTCTGGATATTAAGAGAGCCTACGACAACGTTATTCAGGAGTATTCGTAGAACATACTAGGCACATGGGATGTTGAAGATGGAGAAATTAACCATTATATATATATATATATATATATATATATATATATATATATATATATATATATATATATTAAGAGTTAAAGAGTGCCAGGGCCTTTAGAGATACAGCGGGGGCTTAGACAAGGATGTCCCCTGTCTCCTTTGTTGTTCATGTTTTATCTGCAAGGATTCGAGACCAAACTAGAGAGGAGCTGTCTCGGCTTCAACCTTACTGTTTTAAAGTAAAGAGTATGGATTAAACAGTCATTATTTATTTATTTACATATACCGCAGCCCCGATGGGGCTATTGCAGGAGTGGGAGGAAGAGGAGAAAAAAAAAGAGGCAGAGAGGGACAACATATTCAGAAGTGAACACCATTAAAATACAGAACAGAAATGCAACAGACTAATCACAGATTTGAAACAACATTGAAAAATAGGTTTGGTTCCAGGGAGCGTATATCACCGGGTAAAGAATTCCATCGTTCGATAACACGAGGAAAAAAACTAAATTTGAACACATCAGTGCGCGCGTGATTGGGTGTTACATTCAATGGGTGGTAGCTCCTTGTAGATGAGGATGCTGAAAAATGCAAATACTCAGACAGTGAAGCAAAGCGGGATGAATTAACAATACCATGAAAATATTTTAAACACTCATTGTCGCGGCGGGTACAAAGGAGGGAAAGACCCATGGCAGGAAGAGTGGATGAAGGTGAAAAATTTCTGTCATACCGTCGGCAAATAAACCGTACTGCTTTCCTTTGGACGGATTCCAGCTTACTGATATCGGACTGTTTATGAGGATTCCAGATTATTGACCCATACTCGAAAAGTGGACGAATTAAAGCTTTGTATGTTACCAGTTTAGTTTCTTGGGGGGCAACACTAAGTGTACGTTTTAGATAACCGAGCCTCCGCATTGCATTATTGGATATTGTGTTAATATGCTTTGACCAGGACAAGTTAGAAGAAAAAAGACCTAAATATTTGTACTCGGACACTTGATTCAGAGAGTTATCTTTGAATGAGTAGGTGTAAGAAGATGGTATTGTGCGATTACAGAATGACATGTATACAGATTTACGAAAGTTTATTTGCATTTGTCATGTTTCACACCATGAGCAGAATGACACGAATGACTGATTTAGTTGCGCGTGATCATCAGGGGTGTTAATTGAACTGTATATCACACAATCGTCTGCATACAACCGAATTTTAGAAATAACATTTTCTGGCAAATCATTAATGTATAATAAGAACAACAGTGGTCCGAGCACGGATCCTTGTGGTACACCGGATGATACATTAACAGTTTCAGATGAACAGGAGTTGAAAGAAACATACTGTGTACGATTAGAAAGAAAGCTTGATATCCAGTCTACCAGTAACGGGTTTTTGAGTATTGCATTAAGTTTACAAAGAAGTTTGCTGTGGAGAACGGTGTCGAAAGCTTTAGAAAGGTCGATAAATAAAGCGTCGATTTGTGAGCCCGTGTCGAGGGAACTAGCAATGTCGTGCGTGAATTCTACAAGTTGTGAAATGGTACTGAGCCCGCGCCGAAACCCATGCTGAAATTTGCACAAGATATTGTTAGCTTCAAGAAATTCTGTAATGTGCTTATGAATGATATGTTCTAGTAATTTGCATGACTGTGAAGTTAACGATATGGGGCGATAGTTGGACAAGATTTGGGTGCTGCCAGCTTTAAACAGGGGAATAACTTTTGAAAGCTTCCAGGCTACGGGGACGGTTGCGGATGATAGCGATTTCTGGAAGATGGTAGTCAAATAGCGGCTGGTCCAAAGAGAGTAACGATGCAGAAATACATTAGGGATATCATCAGGACCACTACTTTTTTTCACATTTATGTTCAGAATGAGGTTCAGAACACCTTCGACGCTTCTTGAAATATCATCGACAGAACATTGACAGTTGCTAGGAAAAGTAATCATTTCAAGGTTATCTGTTGTAAATACCGACTGAAAATATGTGTTGAAACTAGTAGCTATAGCTAATGAGTCACAGACCGGCTTATCATCATTAATGAAGGTATTGGGACTAGTGCTCTGTGGCAATATGGATGCCCAAAATTTGCGGGGATTGTGTTTCATTAATTGCGGCAAGGAATTTCTGTAGTAAAAATCTTTTCCCGAGTGAACTTTGGCACGGAGTTCTTCTTTAGCGTCGCTGAACTGTTGCAAAAGTTCAGGGTTACCATTGCGCTTGGAAACGCGTAGTCTGGCAACACGGCGAGAAAGATGCAGTATGTCTCTTGTTATCCAGGACATACTGTGGTTTTGCTTTTTAGTTTTTAATGGAACAAAACGCTGAATACAGACCTTCACAATGTTCTCGAAAAATGTTACTAAAGAATTCACGTCACATGATATGCTGAGGTGCTGAAACTGTTCAAATGCGTCACTTAATAAATCCAGGATAGGCACGTCGTCTGCTCTACTGAAATCCGGAAATGTTGAATAAGTTAGTTTTGAGGAAGGAATAGAACATGGGATCGAAACAAGAACAGCGTTATGATCGGATATCCCCTCGACGACTTCGCATGTAAAATTCGTCGCGAAAAGAGAAGAGCTTAAAAACACCAGATCCAGTATTGCCGAAGACCTCGTGGACTTATCGACTATCTGTTTTAATCCAAATGACAAAGAAAAATTGACAAGTTCATTACTGATTGCAATGTCTTGACCAGTAATGGATAATGTATGCCATTGAATTCCGGGAAGATTGAAGTCTCCTAGAATAATTATATTTGGATTGTTGATATGATGAGAATGCAAGAAGTTACTTAAAGAATGCACGTGGTCTACGGAAGTGCCTGGTGGTCGATACACCACACCGATAACAAATGATTTGTTACCTACGTAGAGTTTGCACCAAGTTGACTCTATTTCGACAAGGACCGAAATTTCAACAAATTTCAGACTAGACTTAATGAAGAGAGCGACACCGCCTCCTTTCCCATGCTGCCTGTCCGCCCTAATTACAACGAAACCTGGAGGAGTTATTTCAGAGTCAATTATACCATCATGTAGCCACGTTTCGGTGACCGCAATGACATCAGGCGAATGAGTTAGGATTAAAGAGATAAAATTTGGAAGCTTGTTTACTAAACTTCTGGCATTGATGTTCAGAACACGAAGGTTGGCGGCAGTGTCCCGTCAGTCAGAATCTGCGGGCGGCTTGGCAGCAGTAGCATTAGCAGCAGCAGTGTCCGGGGGCGTTGATTTCGAATCTTTCACCAAACTTTTCTCAATATCATCCCAGTTGAACCGCACGCTATCAATAAACACGTGGTCATAACGCAAATGAACCTTCGAGCCACTGTCACGATGAGATCGCGTTGCATCCCATATTTTTTTCCGGATCAATCGAACGTGAGCAGAGAATCCTCGGATAAGCTAATGCCTGAATTTTTGAGCCTATGAGCATTTTTTAACGCTGGAGTTTTTTCCCGAAAGTCAAGTAGCTTAACGATGACAAGACGAGGGCGCCCTTCCTGCTTTCTACCTAGCCGATGATACCTTTCTTTTTTAGGACAATCCAACTGAAGGTTGTCGATGAATACCTTAGTCACCGCAATGAACAGAGCTTTGTTAGTTTCTTCATCTTCTTCAGCAAGACCGTGAAATATAAGATTGTTTCTGCGAGAACGGTTTTCCAGCTCATCGTTTCTTGAAGCAAGCTTGCTAACAACCTCAGAACGAATTCAACTGGCGTTGCACGGCCCCGTCGCTTGCGTCGCCGTTCGAGGTCGGCGAGCTTGACTCAAGAGCAGAGACTCGTGATTCAAGTGCCTCAAAACGAGAGTTCACTCTCTGCTGGAAACGTTTTATATCTGCAATATCTTCGGCCATTTTTCTCTGGCCCGCAAGCAATTCGGCAAGCATTTCATTAATAGCTGGCTGATTGGAAGTGGAGCAAGCGTCATCAGTGCTTGCTACTTGAACATTAACGGAAGAAGATGTAGAACGTGTGCCTGGTTTTGAACCGGGATTGCTGTGAGAGGGTCCAGGATTAGTTTCCACATCTCCGCTTAAGAGAACACTAGCAATGCAGTAAACAAGCTGTGAATACAACGATACAGACACATAACGAAAACCGCGATTGTGTGGGCGAGGAAACAGCATCAAAAATCTTTCATCAGAGCGGACGCAACGTGCGTTTTCAAGAAAACGTACCTGCGTGAAGAATAAGAAGCGGATCAGCATGCTGCCGCTTTCGCTGTCTCCTAGCCCACTGGCAGACCGCTGTGTAGGCATTGCTTTTATACGATCCGTGGGTGACGTCACAGAACTTGGCTTTAAGATGACCGGTAGATCGAAGATGACATCGTCGAAGGGAGATGCTCGGCCAGGTTGCGCAGTGGAGGGAACACCCGTGCTGTCTTTTACAGGAAAGGTAGGGCAGTCCACGCTCGCACAGAGGTCATCCACGTGTAGGATTGGTGATGGCGATGGAACTGAAGTCCGTAGCGCAAGGAAACAAGGCGCCGCTGTAGTCCCGACGAAGGCACCAGCGAGGCAGGCGCAGAACTGCGTGAAGAATAAGAAGCGGATCAGCACGCTGCCGCTTTCGCTGTCTCCTAGCCCACTGGCAGACGACTGTGTAGGCATTGCTTTTATACGATCCGTGGGTGACGTCACAGAACTTGGCTTTAAGATGACCGGTAGATCGAAGATGACATCGTCGAAGGGAGATGCTCGGCCAGGTTGCGCAGTGGAGGGAACACCCGTGCTGTCTTTTACAGGAAAGGTAGGGCAGTCCACGCTCGCACAGAGGTCATCCACGTGTAGGATTGGTGATGGCGATGGAACTGAAGTCCGTAGCGCAAGGAAACAAGGCGCCGCTGTAGTCCCGACGAAGGCACCAGCGAGGCAGGCGCAGAACTGCGTGAAGAATAAGAAGCGGATCAGCATGCTGCCGCTTTCGCTGTCTCCTAGCCCACTGGCAGACCGCTGTGTAGGCATTGCTTTTATACGATCCGTGGGTGACGTCACAGAACTTGGCTTTAAGATGACCGGTAGATCGAAGATGACATCGTCGAAGGGAGATGCTCGGCCAGGTTGCGCAGTGGAGGGAACACCCGTGCTGTCTTTTACAGGAAAGGTAGGGCAGTCCACGCTCGCACAGAGGTCATCCACGTGTAGGATTGGTGATGGCGATGGAACTGAAGTCCGTAGCGCAAGGAAACAAGGCGCCGCTGTAGTCCCGACGAAGGCACCAGCGAGGCAGGCGCAGAACTGCGTGAAGAATAAGAAGCGGATCAGCATGCTGCCGCTTTCGCTGTCTCCTAGCCCACTGGCAGACCGCTGTGTAGGCATTGCTTTTATACGATCCGTGGGTGACGTCACAGAACTTGGCTTTAAGATGACCGGTAGATCGAAGATGACATCGTCGAAGGGAGATGCTCGGCCAGGTTGCGCAGTGGAGGGAACACCCGTGCTGTCTTTTACAGGAAAGGTAGGGCAGTCCACGCTCGCACAGAGGTCATCCACGTGTAGGATTGGTGATGGCGATGGAACTGAAGTCCGTAGCGCAAGGAAACAAGGCGCCGCTGTAGTCCCGACGAAGGCACCAGCGAGGCAGGCGCAGAACTGCGTGAAGAATATGATGTGGATGATATAGTGCTAATGGCTGACAACAAGGAAGATTTGCAGAAGTTCGGAGACATTTGTAGTACAGAAGGAGATAGATTAGGTTTCATGTTTTGTGGCGAAAAATCGGCAGTCATGATATTTAATGACAAGGGCGGCGAGCATCGAATACAGAAGTTCACGCTAGAAGTAGTGGATGAGTACAAGTATCTTGGGTTGTGGATAAATAACGGTGCTGAGTATCTGATAGAGCATGAAAAACGTGTAATGGAATAAAGCTAGTAGGAATGCAGCTGTCATGAAAAATAGGGCACTGTAGAATTACAATAGGTATTAAGTGGTAAGAAGGGTCTAGAAAGGGGTGCTGACTCCTAGCTTGACTTTCGCCAGTGCGGTCCTGTGCATGACACCAGATCTTCAAGGAAGCTTAGAAATCAAACAACGCGGCATAGAAACGCTAGCTTTGGGAGCACATGGCAATACACCAAATCAGGGGGTACAGGTGATATGGGATGGGCGTCGTTCGAGAGCAGAGAAGCTAGCAGTAAGATAGCATTTGAGGAGCGATTTGAGGAGCGGAAAAGCAGGGGGCTAGGGAAGTTTTCAGATACCTGTACATAAGGAATGTTGCCATGAAATAGGTAAAGCGAACTAGAAAGTTGACAAGCAATTATCGGTTAAGAAAAAGGTTAAAGAAACAGAGAGAGTTCTGTGGAAAACAGGGATGCTGACGAAATCTGCACTGGGAACATACAGGATCTTTAAGCAGGAAATTGTCGAAGAAAATATCTGTGATAATTGTAGGGGAAGCTCTTTGTTGTTTGAGGCCAGGACGGGAGTTTTGCGGACTAAGACATATACAGTCAGGTACCACGAGATAGACACGTTGTTCGTTGAGTGCGGAGAAGAGGAGGAAACGGCTGAACACTTGATACTTTTCTGTAAAGGGCTTCCCCCTACAGTGGAAAGCAGCGGGGCTGATTTATCCTAAGCATTGGGGTTTAAGGACAGTGAAGGAAAAGTAGATTTTAACCGGGTAGAAGTAACCAAGCGACCGTTATGGGAATGGTGGCTAAAATCAAGACAAGCGTAAAATTTCACGTCATGGCTAGGTGGCTCGAACCACCACCCGATTTAAAGGGTTCAGCGTTGTCCGTCCATCCGTCCGTCCGTCCGTCCGTCCGTCCGTCCATCCATCCATCCATCCATCCATCCATCCATCCATCCATCCATCCATCCATCCATCCGTCCGTCCGTCCGTCCATCCGTCCGTCCGTCCGTCCGTCCGTCCGTCCGTCCGTCCGTCCGTCCGTCCGTCCGTCCGTCCGTCCGTCCGTCCGTCCATCCATCCATCCATCCATCCATCCATCCATCCATCCATCCATCCATCCATCCATCCATCCATCCATCCATCCATCATCACCTTGCTAGCGGAAAGGCTAGCCTGATCCGCACGGGCAGTGATCCTTTTCGGCCACGCATTTTCCACTTCGCATGCACAGCTTCTCAACGTAAAACCGCAATACATATCTGTTAGTACGCCTCCAGTATGCTAAATTTATCGAAATGGCGTCACGTCTGGCAAAATTGCTGGATTTAGCTTAACCGGGCAACGGTAGACAGCGTCGATTAGCCGCTTTTCTTGCCATATCTGTGTACGCCATGAGCAGACGACGAGCGGCGACGTGGTGGCCGTCGCGTGGGAACGAGGCACCATTTCGGCAACCGCGGATTTCGCTCGCTATTGCCGCCGAATGCCCAAGTGTGAACGCGTCTTTAGGGTTGTTTGACGGCGGAACGAATTACTGGCCCGTTAACCCTACTCTTTGATCCAGGACCTTTTTCCCAAGCATTTCGCCCCAGATGATATGGCCGAGCACCAGGACAGGAGAAACGTTGCACCCATTAGTAGACCAGTGTATGCCGGGCGGCACTGGGGATCGAACCCCGCACCTCCCGAATGCGAGGCGGATGCTCTGCTACATTACCATCGCTTTGGTGAGCGTTTAATCCGTACGGATGTGAATGTTCAACGCTGCATTCAGTGTTTTTTTTTTAAGTGAAAATTTCTCCATTTGGAGTCGTTTGTTGCCCACATTCGACGGGAATTTTACGCACGCTGCCTTTCCCGTTAGGAATGTGCGGGGACAGTGACAGCTCCGGCAGCGTTGTGCGCGTCGTCACGGAGTGGCTGTATGCCTTCTTCTTCGCCACCTGTCGAGCGCAAAACTAAATAGACCCATTGCTCTATTATGGGCTGGAACCGCACCTTCGGAAATTCTCGAATACGGAAATCTTACGGGTTACTAACGCGGCATTATTAGAAGACAAACGCGAGTGCTCGATTCTACGCGTTCGTCCCCAGAAGCAATTTTGCGTTCTATTTTATTTTAGCCAGGTAGTGCCGCGCAATGACCGAACACTCCGCTTGCGCTACCTTGGATGATTAACAACTGGGCTCCCCACCTCTGCTGTTGTGTGCAAAGTGTTGTGCGCGTGTGTTTTTCTTTTCTTTATTGACTCTGCACGCGGCAAACTTCAACGAATGTACTGTTATGTAAATAGGGCATTTATCACATCTCCTTCAATCCCTTGTTACTTTCGGTTATTAATTTAAATAACCTAATCAGCATCGCTTTTTTATCTCCAAAAATTTTTTTACGATTTCTCCGTCAATGTATGTGCCATGGCCAATCCCCCGCAGTCGTTGGGCGTCATTAACTATACTTGAGGACAACAGCAACAACAACAATAATAGGCGCATCCGTCATGTTTCGCTACAATGGCTAGGAAATGAAAAGGAACCACCCTGGCGACATATGGCGACGGCACACGTAGCGAGTCATAGTAAACATTCAGGGAACGTCTGCTGGATGATGCGATAAGGACCATGATAGTCTGTGCGGAATTTCGACGGCAACGCGGCCGTCTAGGATGAGTTTCAGAGCTAGACTAGCCATTCAGTACAGGAAAAGTTTAGCGTCAGGTTTGTCGTGTCCATGGTTATGGAGGCCTTGGGATTTTGAGTTAAAAAACGGGTCAGCTGACGACATTTTTTTAAGACGCTTTACCACTTCACTTCTGATTGGATAGTGTCCGTATCGCAGGGTGGCTGACTCCTATACAGTCGGAAGAAAGAGGAAAATCTATCGTTTGGCTTCGTGACAGTGCCGTACGCGTACGTCACGAAAGGTAACGTAGGATTGTAGCTTACCTTGGTACGACGAAGGATGCGACATCCGACGAGGAGTGCTTCAACGACGTGGAATAGAAAGACACGTCCACTATCACTAAGCGACTCGCTGAGCGCGCCGTGTCGATGCACAAAACGATGCAGTGAGAAGATGGCAACTACGCGGGAAGTACCAACGGGAAAGGGCTGTGGTTTCGGCATACCAGATGAGATGGCCGGCGATTGTCAAGCGGCTCCTAGAGACCGTGCAGGTCAATGGACCGTAGAGGTCAACGCTAACAAGACAGAATGGGCGTGTATGGTATGGAAGTTGCTGCAAGGGGTCAGTCAGACGTCGCGCGGCGGGAGACTTCCGGAGCTAACAGGTGAGGCAGGATGAGGCGTACTGGAGAATATAACCGTACATTACGCGCGAATAGTAACGCCGAGAAATCCTTTTGTATGTTTTAAAAACTCTAGCATGTGCACATTGAGGATCGGCATGGAATACAGCACAAATGTCAAACTGCAAATGGCGAGAAATCCCTGAGAGCCACCGGCGAACATCAGGAATGTAGGTGGGCCTTGGAGATGGCGGTCCCGGAGTGCGAAATTTGGAACTTCGCGGCGCTGTGCGCGAGAATGTTCAGCCGCTGGTAATGTGGAGACAACGCTGATGACTGACGCATGCCATCGGTCTTTCCGCTGCTCCTTAGGCGTACCAGCGACGGTAAGAAGTTAGAGAACGAGATTTGCGGCCGAGGAGCTTGCAGCATTGCTGTGAAGCGGAGCGCGAGACTGAGCACCGGCGCTCCTGTTATTTCGACTAGGTTGGTAGCTTGCACAGATGTCAATCTTGAATGCAGAGAGCCCGGCGGGCGAAGCGACCGGACGGCTCTTTATAAGACGACCGACAGCAAAGCACGCGATGACCCATGACGACATTAAACTAACTGGCGGCCGTATGTATATGCGTGCGTGCGTGCGTGCGAGTGCGAGTGCGAGAGTGTGTGTGTGTGTGTGTGTGTGTGTGTGTGTGTGTGTGTGTGTGTGTGTGTGTGTGTGTGTGTGTGTGTGTGTGTGTGTGTGTGTGTGTGTGTGTGTGTGTGTGTGTGTGTGTGTGTGTGTGTGTGTGTGTGTGTGTGTGTGTGTGTGTGTGTGTGTGTGTGTGTGTGAGTGTGAGTGTGAGTGTGTGTGTGGGGGGGGAACTATCATTAACACCCAAACGACAGCTTAACATTCCTCCCTAAGAGAGTAGTTAAATTCAGCTTTGGTTAGCGCCCGACTGGCGTACGAGACGACGCATTCCTAAGATTCACGTTTAAGCTGAGCCAAGGCAACTCCGGAGGTCGAAGCCATTCGCGTCAATTTTTACCTCGCTAAGTGTTGCTGGTTCATAGTACAGGAGTACTGACGGTGAAGTCAGCCAACGGTTCCTCGCGTTCGGCGGACCAAGCAGACAGGTCACGTGGTGCTTCCAAGCAGCTTCGTCACGGGCGCAGTGATCCACACAGAACTGCGGACGAAGCGATGGAAATGGGAACACAAAGCTAATAAGTTGCTCGATCGAAGTCGTTTTTGGAAACTACGCAAGAGCACGGAGCTTGGTCGGGCCATTGAAATAGCTTTGCTTAGAGACGATGTGGCCCAAGATTATCAACTGCCTGGCTCCGCAGTGGCACTTCTCAGATTTAGCTGCCGGTCGGCGTCGGTTAGGCACGCCGAAAATTGCTGTAGACGCGCGAGTTGGAAGCGGAAATCGTTGGGAAAGACATGGATGCTGTCTAGTAACAATTGTTGCGCGGCTAGTTGGTGCATAGTTCTATGTACAAATGTTAGCGCAAAAATAACAATCACAAGAAGGGTGGACAAGACAACGCGCTTTTACTGACAACTGATTTTTTATTGAAAGAAACACATAATATATAGGTCCACCGTCACACCACCTATCAGCTGCAGCAAACGTCAGAAATGTGAGTAGGGTCATAAAAGCGATAAAAGAAAAAAAAACTCTAAAACATGAATTAATTAAAAACAATAAGATCAGAGAAAGAACAATAACAGGCATGACACGTGGTGTAAAGGGCCAAAGAAACATGACTGATTATTTGGATCTGAAAGAATGACGACCAACCAAAAAGCATTAAACGTAAAAATCGAGAACAAAGCACGTCAGAGAAGGAAACCATCTAAAAGGCTTTGTGCACTCAACCTTTCAGATTACATTGGAAAAAACCACAGCACCTCTACACGTGTTCCTATCAGGAAAACTTTCCTAAAAAGGCTTCTTCGCTTTTATACAAGAATATAGAAGCATCGCTAACCGCACTCCGGCCCGTTTTCCTAATTAAAAAGGCTTCTTTTAATTCGCGGGACACTCGCTCCCGGCCTCTATACCTAAAACTACAGTTCTTTCAAGAATGGGCCCGCAGGTGCTTTGTTCACAGTCCTTTGTTCACAAGTAGCAGAGGAACGCGGGCCACTTGAGCTTGCGTAAGACGTTTTCCATCATCCATTAGAAAGTGTCTAACGCTTTACAGAGGCCGATTGACATTACAGTAAACCCGCAAAGACCGTTGGATGTAACGAATGTCTTCTTATCTCGGTCAGAGGCGGCCATCGGCACATGAGCCGCCGCGGTGGCTCAGTGCCTATGGCGCTCGGCTGCTGGCCCTAAAGACACGGGCTCGGTCCTGGCTGCGGCGGTCGAATTTCGATGGAGGCGAAATTCAAGAGACCCGTGTACTGTGCACGATGTCAGTGCACGTTAAGGAACCCCAGGTGGCCGCAATTTCCGGAGCCCTCATAGCCGGAGTCTCTTTGGGACGTTAAACCCCTTTAAACCACAAACCATAAACCATCAGCACAAGCCAGTAGCCAGCACTTAAGTCAGGGGATGCAAAGTGCTCTGTGCTTTGAAGACAATCAAGATAAACGGTGCAGAGGGTGATTGTCCCTATGCCTAACATGGTAGAGGCGGCGCTAATCGACTCGTAATATGATAAAACTCTCTTCTTACCAGTGCCAGCGGAGAATATCAAGGGCTTTGAGGGGGACGTGCGACACCACGGTGCAGAACGTTCTCATTTGCTCACAAATCACATGACGCTCGGCCGCAGAGACAAGATATGGCCGCTGTCGAAAAGGCAGGTGAGGACCGACCAATACCACCTAGTCTAGGTGGTATTGGACCGACCGGTCTCAGCGCGATGAGGGGCAGTTGACGTCTGTACTAAAGGCATCTGGGAAGCTGCTCACGGTGGGTCGATGGAAGCTTGTCGTCAGGCAACGTATCAAACACGGAATCCGAATGCGGAGGGTTCACAGTGGAATTGTATGCAGTCTCGCGAACTTTGAGGTGGGAGAGCAAGTAGGAAGTTTGAATGGAGTCCAGCGACCCACCACGCCGAATGGTAAGTGGTCATGGGGGCGGATTGTAAACCACTATCTTCGTAAGACTTCTTGTGGACATCAAGGACAGCATACAACTGCGGCAGGTTCTTGCGGCGGGCAAAGGAAGCAGACGACGTAACTAAAACGGTGACATGGCAGGACACGAGAGAGTAACAAGCGTTCAAGATTCCGGAGAAACTTCGGCTTCATCAGCGACGGTGAGCTCCTGCATCCAGGTGGAAAGGATTTCTGCTCTTAGTTCGCCACGCAGCGCATAAAATTCCACCTCAGCGCAGGCGCAATCAATCACGTATTACGTTACATTGCGACAAGAATTTCCACCGCAGAAGCAGGTCACGAGACCAGAACGACAGGACCGAGAACTGAACTGTGTATAAAGTATCGTCAAATGACGGCCCGCTCTGCGCGTTCAGTCAAAGGTGCAGTTCGCTCATGACTGACAGGGCGCTGCGACAGACCGCGAAATGACGCTGCTACTGCGCGCAGTGAGCGGCATAGCCTTTCATGAGTCATGCAAACCACAAAAGCCGTGTCGACAAGCGCGTATATCGGCGGTCCCTCGACAGTGACTTGTATGACGCTGAGGGGGGAAAGGTGACTCCTTGAGCTCATCGAAGACCAGGCAATAATTCGTGCCTACGGAACGGAAGACCTCAGTTTTCATCGTCAGCGAAGCTAGGGAAACGGCGCATGGGTCAGAGCGAACAGAGACAGGGGAGAGGAGAACGACAAGTCGCATACGGATGCAGGTGGTTACCTACGGATCCTGCGGCGAGGACCAACGGTGGACCGTCCCTAATCAGGGTGAGAAAGTCATTGCTTGCTGTGATGAAGGACGGTCTACTGTCAAAGACCGTTGGGTTAATAAAACAAGATAATCGCTCAAGCTGTGACCATCTCATTCGCTAAGTTTTTTCTGGCCCATTGGGCAACGCAGACAGCCTCTGTCCTAATCCCTCACGTCCCCCTCCCCATTGGGGAGGAGTAAGTGATGTGGGAAGGATGGCGGGATGGCGCTAAAGAGGATTAACCGGTTGACTTGCCAAGCTTAAAGAGATGCGCTAGCTAAGCAGACAGGAATCCAGGGGGGGCATAGCAAGCGTGGGCTAGAAAGGCTGCGTGTATTTTTCTGAGAGGGCTGCTCCGCAGGCTGCTGGAGTAAAATATGGTCTAATGACACATTTACTAAGGCTTTTCTCGCATTTTTAATTATATCCGCTAAGTTTAGCAGATATGCAAGATTTCATATTCGCGCTAAAAAATTTTAAAAATCGACGTTTTCCTGGCCTCAATTCAGATGATTTGAGGGGAAACACAGCACGTAATCCACACAATAATTCCAGTCCCCGCCTCACTAGCAATTGCTAAATTTTGAGGTTTATAATAGATGTTGTTGTTAGTGGCTATTTACTAATAAAATAACAATGGAAGGTAAAGATTTTGGTAGCCGTGGCATCTGCCATCGAAACCTGAAGCACCTGAGCTGCGACTAGCAGGAATAAAAGGACAGGGAGAGGGAAAGAAAGGGGTAAGCGATAGTAAGAGCATAGGAGTAGGGGGAAATATGCACTATGTACAAATACAGAATAGGAAATAATTGCGGCCTCTAAGGCATTTTATGGAAACTCGTCATTTACAGTCACTACTTCAGCCATTCAACTCGCGTAGTAGTGTTTTCGTAGTAACGTTCGCGACCTCATTGCTGCGTCATGCGAAGCATCGTCACTGGCCACCGACGGCGTTTCGGCTTCGGTTTGCTCTTTCTGTTGTTCTAAAATGGTTTGTCGTGGTGGAGAGACGGGGTCCTAGGGAATTTGATGCCAGTGTCAACTCAAAATGTTCGAATGGACCCCTAGTTGCCGTTTAACTGTAGGTTAATCTTGAGAGCGTTCGTCAGCGCCCTACACGGCAAGAGTGGCGGACATGTGGCGTCCTTATTATCGCAAGTGTCACGTGGAACTTGATCGAGGGCAGGCAGCGTCAAGTGCGCGAGAGCCCTGGTATGCTACCTTTGGCATCAAGACCACCAGAACCTAGTCCCTCGCTATACTATGAGCAGAGCGAATAAGTGAATCGAGGGGTGGGCTATTTGTTGCAAAAGAAACCAGAAGTCTTTGAGGCCATGGAAGGCATAAGGAAATGTTGCTTTTTATAGTTTTTTGATCACACACACACTCACACACACACACACACACACACACACACACACACACACACACACACACACACACACACACACACACACACACACACACACACACACACACACACACACACACACACACACACACACACACACACGCACGCACACGCACACGCACACGCACGCACACGCACACGCACACGCACACACACACACGCACACGCACACGCACACGCGCACACGCACACGCACACGCGCACGCACGCACGCACGCGCACACACACACACACACACACACACACACACACACACACACACACACACACACACACACACACACACACACACACACACACACACACACACACACACACACACACACACACACACACACACACACACACACACACACACCAAATGCAGTGCGCTTTGAGTGCAGAATAAAGAAACCGATTGAACAGCGCCGCGAACTGACAGGAAGGAAGGGAACACAATTATGTTCTTGTGCCTGTGTTTATTTCTTTCGTCCGGTCTTTCAGCGCTGTTCAGTGGGCTTTCATCAAAGTGCACGAGCCCTACTCAGCCCTCTCCTTAGATTGGTGGTGGTGGTAGTGGTTTTATTAAAATAATAGTAAAAAAGGAAGGAAAAGATTTTTGCTAGCCCCGGCATCTGCCATCGATACTGAAGCACCTGAGCTGGCGCAGCGGAAATAAAGGACAGCAGGAAGAATGGAGAAATGAAATGAAAGAGGTGAGAGGACAGGAAGAGAGGATAGGGGGAGAAGTAATATGTACAAGCTATTTACACAATAAGAAATGTGTCCAGGTCCCCTAGATTAAAAAAAACCCAGATTTACGGCAACCTTGCCTCTACGGCGTCCCTAGTTTCCCTGGACAGACAGACAGAAAAACTTTATTCAGCAAGTGAGTTTTAGACCCAGCTGAGTCCCTGGGCCACTGTGCGGTCCCGCACTGCATCAAGTAGGTCATGCCAGGACATGACGTCGGCAGCCCGAGTCACCGCAGCAAGCTGCGATGTCGGGTCTGCAGACATAAGCAGGACCTCCCAGTCCTCCCAGCTCGAGATGGCGTGCTGTCCCCGCGGGGGAGGGTCAGCAGGGCAGCCGAAAAGGATATGGGAGAGTGTGGCGTGGGGGTCACCACATAGCGGGCATGCAGGGGATGTGCCGCAATAGTTGGATAAAAGCTGAGGGGATGACAGAGCGGGTCTGGAGGCGTCTGAAGAGGATCTGTTGGGAGTGCGTAAGAGAGGGGTGGGGAGGAGGGTAAGTCGGACTGTCCAAACGGGGTATTTGCTTGAGCTCCGCAAAGGTGTGCGCCCGCTCCCTCGAGAATCCTGGATCGAGACTGTCCTGAGCCCGGAAAATCAGACCTCGGGCCAATTTATCGGCAGCCTCGTTTCCAGGGTTCCCAGAGTGAGCCGGCAGCCACTGAAGCTCTACCCTGCGCGGTAAATTTTGAGTAGGGGTTTTCAACAATTGCCAGCCAGGGGCGTGAATCCTGCCCCTGGCAAAGTTGGACAGAGCCGTTTTGGAGTCGCTGAAGATGTATTGGGCGTCCGAATGTGCAAGGGCTAGGGCGATGGCGGTCTCCTCTGCCTCCTCAGGCGTAGAGCCCGAGGGAAGACGGTGAGTTAGGTAGAGAGAAAGGGTTGGATTGTAGGCAACTGCTACCGCTTCATGCGCTGTACATGCGGCATCTACCCAAACGGCATCGTGGGCTTGCCCATAACACTTATGGAGGGCATTAGCGCGAGCTACGCGGCGAGGGATGTGATATCGGGGATGGACGTTTCGAGGAAGGGGTTTCACAACGAGAGGTGTATGGATGTGTCGAGGGATGGCTATAAGGGTTGACTGGTTAGGGGGTATGTTGATGCGAAGGGAGGAGAGTATATGGCGGCCAGTGGCGCTCGTGGCAAGTCTAAGGTACTGTGTCTGAATGTGCGCGTCCACTAGTTCCTGAATGGTGTTATGCATGCCTAGTGCAAGAAGTTTGGCTGTGCTAGTGCTACGAGGTAGGTTTAGGGCTGCCTTAGTCGCATGGCGGATCATTGCGTTCACGCGTTCGGTTTCCGTGCGGTTGAATTTGAGATATGGTTCAATTTGAGATTTGAGTTTCGCTGGAGCTGCTTTGCGTCGTTAAACCCCACAAAACAAACCAGCCGGGCAGACTTACCTTTTTATGCGGGGGCGGCTAAAAAAAAACGCAGTAAACAAACGCTGATTACGTTCAAGCACAATGTCGAGAAAGGTACACTCTTGCATAAAAGCAGTCACACTTAACATGAGCGCATGAACACATTCGCATTAAGAAGAAACACTCACACACACAAACGAACGCTGCACTCAGTGCTGGTTAACTGCAAAAAGACAGGCTTAATATAAACCCTGCGTCCTGAACGCGCGCACAAATATCTACTGCGGGTCCTTGGACCCAAGATATTAAACTTATTTTTGGAATATGGCAGAGTGCTTGGCCCGGTATTGCGCTGCTTCCGGGATCGGCCCCGGACATATTAGCGCGTGCCTTTTCTATCTTTGCTCTCCTATCCTTTAACTCTCCTACTTTCAGCACGCGGCAGCAAGCGTGGCTCGGCTTGAGCCAGTGGACAGGCCCGCGCATTTTCCTATGTTTTCTTCCGATCAATAATAATAATAATTGTTTTTTTGGGGAAGGAAATGGCGCAGTATCTGTCTCATATATCGTTGGACACCTGAACCGCGCCGTAAGGGAAGGGATAAAGGAGGGAGTGAAAGAAGAAAGGAAGAAAGAGGTGCCGTAGTGGAGAGCTCCGCAATAATTTAGACCACCGGATCTTTAACTTGCACTGACATCGCACAGCACACGGTCGCCTTGGCGTTTTTCCTCCATAAAAACGCAGCCGCCGTGGTCGGGTTCGAACCCGGGAACTCCGGATCAGTAGCCGAGCGCCCTAACCACTGAGCCACCACGGCGGGTAGAGGTGCATTGAAAGAATGGAAAGTGAGCACAGTGTAGAGATGTGGACAAGGGTGTGACATTCCCGTAGAGCCAATGGGGACGATTTTGAAATGCGATGGTGGCGGTGCCTGGGAGTTGGCGGTAAAAACATAAATTGCTCAAAACTTTGCTCGCTATGCTTGCGCCGGTCGCTGTCGTCTGCTGCCACTGCGCTGCAGCGTTGCCCGCGGCGGCATGTGTCATTGACTCCAGCCGCGTTTGCTGCCAGATACCAGGATCGCTGCAATCGTTCCGACCGTGGCGACACTTATGGCGCGGACGCGCAACTTGCAACATGCCACAGCACTGATGTGGATCAGTAGCGAACGCCTAGAGACCTGTACTCATACAAAGACCTCTGAAACATTCGGCTTGAGACACGCTCTGAAGAATGCTGCAAATTTCATATTTGGATGTACGGTTAATCACCGCATCAGTCGGTCATTGTTGGAAGACGGCTGGCGCCAAATTACTCTATCGGAGCCTCAAAATGTGCGTTTCCAGAATCCCGAATCAATACTGGCAATGGATCCCATCGGTTCCCGTTGACACTCTGTCATTTTTCGATATTGAGCGCCCTATACTACACTAGATGCTTTGCAACGTTTGTGGCGACACTTGCGTGTTTATATCAATGCCGCTTATTTACGAGCCTATTACACCTTGCACTTCGATGATTGAGCCAGCTTTTTATGTCAAAGATAGACGAAAAGGTCTAAGACACTAATATACCTGGTGGTGGTGGTAGTGGTTTTATTAAAGATAATAGAAGATAATAGTAAAAAGGAAGGAAAAGATTTTTGCTAGCCCCGGCATCTGCCATCGATACTGAAGCACCTGAGCTGGGGCAGCGGAAATAAAGGATAGGCAGAATGGAGAAATGAAATGAAAGAGGTGAGGGGACAGGAAGAGAGGATAGGGGGAGAAGTAATATGTACAAACTATTCACACAATAATAAATGTGTCCAGATTGTGCGCCTGATTAGTTCATTTTAGAGGAGTGAGTGAGTGAGTGAAAACTTTTATTGATACAGTCAAGAGATTTGCGGATTCGAAAGCTCCGTCGTCTTCGTTCTTGGCGCTGGCGATCGAAGTCTTCTCTTCAGCATGGGTGGGACCCTATTCCAGGGCTCCACTGAGCCGTGCTGCATCGCCCGCGTTCCTCACTAAGGCCCGTTGGGCCGTGAGCTCGCTGCTGGTGAGACGGCTCTCCCATTGCTCCGCACTCGGGTGTTCGTGTTTGTGGAATGCTTTGTTGCGTTCGCACTCCCAAGTAATGTGATAAAGTGTGGGTGTGGCTCCGCACCACGGGCAGGTGGCCCTGTATTATGATGGGAACATTTTGTTGAGCATGTGTAGGTTGGAGAAGGTGTTTGTAGTCTACGCCAGATTATGGCCTCCTCCTTTGTCAGAGCTTTGTGTGGTGGTGGATATTTGATTCTGATCCCCCTGTGTAAGTTTAAAAGTTCTGCGCATCCCCCCTCGCAGGCTTGCAGATGGAACTCCGGGGCGTTAGACTGTCCTGCTCGGATTGCTTCGCCTCGAGCTAGGCTGTCTGCACTTTCGTTTCCCTCAACCCCCGCGTGGCATGGGATCCAAATCAGATTGTGTCTGGGTTTGTTTTTAACTCGGTAGAGGCTACCCCGCTGAGGATCCTGAGGGCCGTTTTGCTAATTCTGCCCTTCGTGTAGTTTTTGCACGTTTCTTTATAATCTGTTAGAATATTTAGGGGGCGGCCGGTCCTATAGCCTTCTGCTGCCGCCAGCGCGACGGCAATTTCCTCGGCCTCCGCTGCGCCAGCGACTTTCGGCGCTCGTCACTAGGTTTCCTTCGTTGTCTACTACCACCATTGCGGCTGCATGTTCTGCTCCGCATGGATAGACGGCAGCGTCTGTGTAGACAGTGTTGTCTTTTGGGGCTAGCGTACGATCGACGTATTCTGCCCTAGCCTTGCGTCGGTTTACGTGGAGATTAGGGTCCATGCTCTTTGGCATAGGCACTATGTTAAAGGATTTTCTGAGGTGGCCCGGAACCTCCGCGTATCTATCGACTAGTCCGCGCGTGTCCCGACCTAGCCTTTTCAGGAGCGCCCGTCCTGCGGGGGTGCCTCCGAGTCTGATGGTCTGTGCACACAGCAGCGCTTCCGCGAGTTCGCTGAAGGTGTTACTGACGCCCAACTGCAGGAGTTTCTCGTTGGACGTGTTTCTGGGTAGGTGGAGGGCTGTCTTGTAAGCCTTTCTGAGGATGGTGTCGGCTTGCTCTCTTTCCGTCTTGGTGGTTGCGTGGTACGGCAGGGAGTACGTGACTCGGCTGACGATGAGGCTGTTGACGAGTTTGAGGGTGTCTTCCTCTCTCATTCCGTGTCTTTTCTGGGAGACTTGATCATGCGGCCCACCTGTTCCGCTGCCTTGCTTAGCAGGCTGATGGTGTGGCTGCACTTGCGGCTGCTTTGCAGCCACATTCCCAAAATTCTAATCATGTTCTTCTCGGGGATGTGTTGTCCCTCGAGGGTGACTTCTAGTGTTGCCTGGGTGGGATGTTTGCCAATTCTGAGGAGTTCCGTTTTTTCCGTCGAGCATCGTAGGCCCCGTTCTTTGGTGTAGTTTTCCACGCAGGTGGCAGCCTCTTGCAGCCTTTCTTGCTATTCACCGAGTGATCCCTGAGTGGTCCAGATTGTGACGTCGTCGGCGTACATCGCGTGCTGGATACCTTGGATCTTCTTTAGTCTGTTTGCTAAGCCGATCATTTCCACGTTGAAGAGGACGGGCAATATGACGGATCCTTGGGGTGTGCCTTTGCAGGGGGTGTGAAAGACGTCGCTTCTCAGCTCGCCCAGGCCCACTGTTGCTGTTGTGTTGCTTAGGAAGTCCCTGATGTAGTCGTGGGTTCTCTTCCCGCAGTTGGTATTGTTTATGCCCTCCATGATGGCCGCGTGGCTCACGTTGTCAAATGCCCCTTTTATGTCGAGGGCCATGACCACGTTTTCGCCCGCTTTTGGCATCGTCTCGAGCACTTCCTCCTTGAGTTGGAGTATCACGTCTTGTGTATAGAGGTTGGCCCTGAATCCAAACATACTGTCCGGGTACAGTTGCTGTTTCTCCAGGTAAGATTGAATTCGTCTGGTGATTACTTTCTCGTAGAGTTTTCCCAGGCACGACGTGAGGGATATCGGCCTGAGGTTCTCTATTTGTAGCTTCTTGCCTGGCTTCGGAATCATTACGACGACGGTATGTTTCCATTCCGCCGGAACTCTTCCTTCTTGCCAGGGTGTGTTGAGGTATTTGGTTAGTTGGTCGATTGCATCGTCGCTGAGATTTCGGGTCAGGGAGTTCCGGATCTTGTCCGCTCCTGCTGCCGTGTTTTTCGTTGCCGATCTGATCGCTTCTACTACTTCTTCCCTCGTGATGGGTCTGTCCATAGTGGGGTTGTCTTCCCCGCGGTATTCTTCTTTGTAGTTTTCGACCTGATCTCTGCCGTAGCATTTGATCTTGACTTCTACTAGTTGTTCGTCCGTCCCTTGGTACTGGTGGGCTAGCCGCTGTATAGCCTTGCTGCCTTCTGACTTGTTTTTGCTCGGATCCAGGAGAGCTTTGAGGATCTGCCACGTCCTAGCTGTGCTGAGGGTGCCGCTCAGCGAATTGCTGAATTGCTGCCATCCCTGTCTGGCCAGCTGGTTCGCGTACTCCTCCGTCTGCCTGGTGATGTCCGCAATTTTCTTTTTGAGTTTTCTGTTGAGTTTCTGCCTCTTCCACCGCTTGGTGAGTCCGCGTCTTGCCTCCCATAGCTTGAGGAGCCGCTTGTCCACCTCGGGTGTTTGCTCTGTTCTGTCAACTTCTATAGTGTAAAGGTCCTGGATTTGCCTTAGTTGTTGGCTCCAGTCCTCTGCTGAGCTGATGGTGTTTCCCTCGAGCTGTCTGCAGTGCGCTCTGAAGGCGTCCCAATCTGTCAGCCGGGCCGTGCCAATCTTCCTCCGGACGTTTTCCGCCGTGAGGCTGATTCTTAGGATGTGATGGTCGCTGCCAAGGTTCTCGAGTAGGTTCTCCCACTCCGCGTTCTTGGCGCCCTTTACAAAGCTTAGGTCAGGACACGTGTCTGGACTCACGCTATTTCCCTGTCTAGTTGGTTGGCTTACGCCGGTTAGCAGCTCGCAACCCGCGTTTTCTGCCGCCGTGCATATGCCGCGCCCCTTTTTGTCCTCTTTAGGGTAGCCCCACCTTGGACTCTTGGCGTTGAAATCGCCTGCTATCCCTAGGGTGTTTTGTCCCGCCATAATTTTTGCCTCCGCGAAGAGCCTAATGAAGTCTCCTTTGGTTTGCCTAGGCGGGCTGTATAGGTTAATTATAAAGGTGCTTTTAGCTTTTCTTTTCTTTTTGGGTATTATTTCCGTAATTACGTGTTCGATCTGGGTGTCCTCAATTGCTTTGGGTGTTATGGCTACTACTTGGTTACTTATAAGGGTTGACGTACGGCCGCTCTCCTGACATGTGTAGCCCCTGAGTGTAGGGGTGGTGTTTCTTGTAACATGATTACGTCTGGTGGGGTTGTTTTGGTGGGAATAAACTGCTGTAGAAGGCCCCCTGCTTACGCTTTTACCCCCTACAGTTCCACTGCCAAATTTCTAATTGTTGTTTGCGTTCTGCCATGTTTGGTTATTGTTGGGTGTGCTTGGGGTGTCTGTGCCGAACCTACGTTCGTTAAATAGTCTGTCTCTAGCGTCGTTAGTGGTTCTTTGGGTGTTTTGGTTCTTAACGTAATTTCTGAAGCTCTGCTCTTGCAAGGCAAACTTTTGTTGAGTCTGTTGTATTTCGTTTTGCATTTGCTGCATTCGCTCAAGTATTTGAGTCATGATGGTTTCTATTTTGTCGTTGGGATTGCTCCCCTCACTGTTGTTTCGTTGCGTCTCCATAGGAGGAGGGGTTGGTGTTCTAACTGGCGAGTAGCCTGTTCTCATCTCTTGTTTTTCTCTAATGAGCTCGTTGAGCTGTCTTTTCAGCTCGTTCGGTTCTCTGCGACTCTGCTCGAGCTGGCGCCTAAGGTTTTTAATCTCTGCCATTAATTGATTGTTTTGTGTTTGCGTGTTTGTGTTAGAGTGCGGAGCATAAAGCGATTTGGGAGGGCCGTCTCTCCAGCTCTCCGGCGCTCGACTACTGATCCGGAGTTCCCGGGTTCGAACCCAACCGCGGCGGCTGCGTTTTTATGGAGGAAAAACGCTAAGGCGCCCGTGTGCTGTGCGATGTCCGTGCGCGTTAAAGATCCCCAGGTGGTCGAAATTATTCCGGAGCCCTCCACTACGGCACCTCTCTCTTCCTTTCTTTCACTCCCTCCTTTACCCTTCCCTTACGGCGCGGTTCAGGTGTCCAACGATATATGAGACAGATACTGCGCCATTTCCTTTCCCCAAAAAAACCAATTATTCCCTTAAGGCCCGGTTCGGGTGTCCGCCGAGATATGTGAAACGCGTCTTTTCCTTAAATTGTCCAACGGCCACGCGTCGCGCCGAACGGGTGATGGCGTTCCGTGTACTCGGCAACACTGCGACATGCTGCCGCGTCTCACTCTTAAATACGAAGCGTAAGCGTCCTTCAATTTTTTTCATATGGCCTTCAACCGAGAACCACGTGACATCGCCGAGCTGCAGTTGCGCCGGCTCATCAATCTTCAATTTTCTTCGAAAGCACAGGAAAGGCGTATACCTGGCTCCCTGGAACAGTGGACACCTCAGTCACACTTTAAAGGGGATTTGAAACACCTCCCGAGCAGAGCACATGTCGCTTAGTCACTGCTCTGGGTTGTCATGAGCACTTCGGCCTTAAGGAAAGGAAAATGAAATGAGCAATTGCTTTTAAGGAAAGGAAATGACGCCTGTCTCACACTTCTCGCTGGACACCCGGATCGCCCCGTAAGGGAAGGAAAAATCAATCAATCAATCAGTTGATTAATCGATCGATCAATAAACAAAAATAAACCAATAAATCCATCAATCAATCAATTCTTAACGCTATCGCGTTAAAATCTCTTCCCTTACGGCGCGGTTCAAGGTTTCCACCGATATGCACCATTTTTCGCTCACGGCCAAGGACGCCGACGACACCGGCTTTTCTGCGAGACGACCTCCTTAACGCTATTGCGTTAACATATGCCGGCCAAGCTACGGAAGGGAGTAGTAAAGCATTCGCTGTAAAAAAATGTAGGGTACACACAAGCTCTGCCGTCAGGGTATGGCGCGATAGCGGTAAAAGGCTAATATATGCGCAATTGGTCATTCTAGACTGCACATTCATACATTTCTGGGAGCCCTCATACCGCTCATGACACTGTGGTGCCGCGGTTAAGTGATGCGTCATTGCCCTGTGATGGCAGGTGCTGCCACCGGTAGGGCTTGTGCGACCAAGGTTGCTCTTGCCGAGCAACCTCTCGCAAACCATCATTATAACCAGTTTGCTCACAGTCCAGTGGACAGGTTGCGATGAAACCGTAAGGTAACGTGACTTAGGTGGCGGCTTCGCGTAGTTTTCGCTCACAACGCCGACGACACAGGATTTTCTGCAGAACACTAGCCTTAACGCTATCGCATTAAAACGGATAGATAAGCGGGCGAGTTGGTGATACATAATGCAAAAAAACAGCGCGAACAAACGGGGACTAGACGAAGAATACACAGGAACAAGCGCTTGTTCCTGTGTATTCTTCGTCTAGTCCCCGTTTGTTCGCGCTGTTTTTTTGCATTAAAACGCACAAGCTACTTGTCACGCACATCAGTGTTCGGGCGGGCGACCACAACATTATGCGAAAAAGGCCTCACGAGTGAGCTATAGCCAGGAATGCCATCGGATGATATTTGCTACGTAACCTTCTGCTGTAGTTTGTGGGGGTTGAATGGGGAGATAAGTACGTTCTCCCCACTCAATAGCGGCTGACACGGTTCAAAGCCGCCCGGACCCCACCCCGTGATCGCGTACGCTACCGAGCGCTCGCCGACCACGGCGGGCCTTGCTCTGGGTGAACAAAGGAACGACACATTGGCTGACAGAAACAGGCATATATTGCTACAGCAACAATAACGCCAGCTAGCAACAAGGTACGCTAATGAATCAAGGTCGTCCGCCTCACCAGCGAGGTTCCGAGCGAATGTTCGCCCACGCTAGGGCAAGGGATATCTACTCCGAAGGCCGGACGGGACGAGTACAGGAGCCTGTCTCCCCGTCGCTTCCTCGCCCCGCCGGCGAAGGCGAAGAGCGGAGCCGCGAGCGACGCGTCCGCTCAGGCCGACGATCCCAGCCGAAGCCCCCTCTCCCGCGCGCGGGCTTTGGCAGTCTCCCACGCAGCGATGCTGGCGCCCTCTCTTGCCAGTTTATGTAACTGACAAGGGAATGCGCTCAGCCTCGAGGTGAGACTGCCGCTGCACGGTGCCTCGCGGGAAAGCAAACTCAGGGGGCTGCAGGGCAGGTCCCCACAAGTTACGATGTTTCCATCAGTGGTAAGTGCACTATCTCTGATGGGAGTGCGTTAAATTGAGCAACAGTTGAAGAACCATGTATAAATTTTTCGTACAAAAATTTTAAAAATTGGAAAATTGTAGGGTACTCTTATGGAAACAATAAAGGTAATGAATGGTCCGTTCTTCTGATGTGTAGCGAAATTTTTCTTTAAAATCCTTCCGTCGGTTTCATTGAACAGGTAAGGCTGCTATATAGGAAACCAATGGGGAACGCTTTTGACGATCACATAAGCGATAATAAAGCACAAAATACAAGACTGTCATTGGGTGATTTGCGGATATATTGATTGTTATAGCGAAATCTTCCATTACACAAAAAAATTGCGTTCATAAGCGGTTTCCCGCTCAAAAAAATTTGCGGTGGTTTAGCTCTGGTTAAACCTGAATGGACGCATTAGCTACAGCTGGCCGAGTGGAACTTGCTCAGTTGAATTGCAAAGTCAGTCTTTCGCCGCTCCCTTTGGCTCGGCGTCCCTTCATCTTCGTCCCAACTGACACTGCGAATGCGCACAGCTGTGGCAGCTCGGTTTCGCCGGCGCGCCGCGCCGCCGGAAGGTACAGCTGCTCCGCACTGCGTGACTGGTCATGTGACCAACCAGGAGACGAGAATGGGAGGAAAAATTTAGGAGGTAGCGTGACGTCATAATCTTGCAGCCTAGTCATAAAAAATATAATGGAAAGCACCATGGAAAATAGGCCCTCACTTGACAAGACAGCGGTAGCTCTTAGACTGATTTCAGTTTCGCTCTCTCGCTCTGTGCGTCAGACTAAAAAGCACCGCGATTCAAGCTGGTTGGAGGTCTGGTAACTGTGGAGGGCCTATTTCCCAGGAGCCAGTGCGCAAAAGGACCCTCGTCAGCAGCATAAGATTGGAGGATGGCTTGAAGAGGCTGAGCGCGTCATGTCACGCTCCCTATTAGTTTTTTTTCTTCCTCCATGGTGAAGAATCACGTGATCAGCCAGGCACCATGCCACCGGGAGCTGCTCCGCACCACGTGACGAACCACGTGGCAGCGCAGCCACTGGGTGGCGGCGCGGTGGTGGCGCAGCAACAGGGTGGCTAAAGCCCCTCTTTAAGGGTGGCGGCGTCGCCACGCTGAAGGCTCGAAATGCTACCGTAATGTAGCTATCGCTACAAAATGCTTTTGTCCAGAATTGCTGGGTGTGAGCGGGACTGACGATGTGCATTCGTTCTAATTGATTGCCTTGTGCTTCCATCTAATATGTGTGATACCTTCAATTCAGATGCATTAAAATTCGCTTCAAAAGCGCTGCCTATACAATTGTCAGATACAACTCAAGAACAAAGTTACAAATGCCTCTTAAAGGAGACCCTCCAGCCAATGGCGTCGATTGGTTCTCGTGACGTCGCTGTTAATCGCCTTGAACCTGCTAGGACGACATCGCAGGAACTGGCTGTTGACACGTGATCAATACGTATTAACGTTTTAACCACAACGTCATGACAATCGATCGACGCCTTTGCCTGGTCGGCATCCTATGAGGGAAACTGCCACTTTGTTCTTGAGTTGTATTCGACTGTAGAGAAGGTGGGCCGCTTTCGCGGCGTTCGACGTAGGACCTACTCTGACGCCACAGCGTCGCGGCGTTTACGTCTGTCACTCAGTCGCTCAATACCGTGCATGATAAAGATGTTGGGCTGCCCGATGCAGTACTCGGAAGAGGTAGGACATACGACTGCGTGAGTTGGTACGGGTTACTACTCATCACGAAACAGTGGTAAAGCAAAGAGGTCGCAATATGACGCGGTGCTGGTCTTATTTCTTGTCTCCTCGTTACTTTCGTGCTGTTCCTCTAGGGTATAAGCTTGAAAGAATTTCGCGAACACCGCAGCGAACATCGCAGTGAACATCGCAGCGAACACAAGAGTCTGTGGCGACTTCGTCAAGATCCGGAGTTGGACGCCTGTGCAGCCAAGTGAAAGCACTGGGGCAGAGGATCCTGACGTGGCGACCCCGCGATGGCGAGATGATGAGACTCAAGGATCATCTACCTTCCTTCATCAAGAGGCCCAGTTCGTATTTTACACGGTGTCTGAACGATTCTAATCATAGCTTATCGGTCCTATGACGTCTGGCTAATTGCTCCAAATGCTGCGGTTCTTTTCCAGCCCCCAAAAAACACGCGAGTTCTTGTTAAGGCAGACACGCAATTTCAGAGACATACGACAAGCGTTGTCTATTGGAAAAGAGGCTGATCAATGAATAAGCAGAGAATCTCTGAAAGAATGAGAGATATATCATCTCAGACATGGCATGCCCGTGGTACTTAGATTTATCTATGTCTTGGTTTTCGATCGCATGTGGATGTGACGTTAAGAAAGGACGCCCCTTTTGCGGAGCGGACGCCAGTTGTTACAACAGCGCTTGTCCTATGCTATTATCATGTGTCCCGTCTCTTAAAAACTCTAATAAGAACACATTCAATCCGGGAACAATTAATCGCTCAGCTTTCCATTCCAATGACATTACTATTCCGAAGAAGCATGCCCTTTTATCTCACATCCTATACTTTTAAGCATGACTAAATGTTCTCCCTGATATCTACCGCTGTGGCTCAGCGCTTTTGGTGTCCTCCTGCTGCGTCCAAGGTCGCGGGATCGAATCCCAGCCACCGCAGCCATATTTCGGTGCAGACGAAATGCAAATAGGCCCGTGTGCTGTGCGAAGGCAGTGTAGCACGTTAACGAACCCCATTTGGTCGAAATACATCCGAGCCGTCCTCTACGGCTTTCCTCTAACCCGTGTTTGAACTGCGGGGTGTTGAATCCCGTAAACCAAACCAATACGTGGAATACGTGGTACATGTATTAAAGCGTCCGATCCGTGACTATGTCAAGAGAATTTAAAGGGATACTAAGGTTCAACTGAACTTTCCCTTTGTTGACTGATTACAGGAATCTAACGAATAAAACAGTACTTTCACTGAAAACGAAGCCTTAGTAACCTTGAAAAGCAGAAAAAAAATCAAGCCGTGTGGCGCTATCACCGTCCGATTTCGCTGCTACGACAGATTTAGCTCGGATCCCAGAGGCTAGCCCTTATCGACGTTCTTTACTCACATGGATCACGGAGTACGTTTCGGCGTAGGCGTCACAAGTATGAATCAAGTGGCGGGAAAATTTTAAATGCAATTTTTTTAGCAACAAACACCTCTTTCGCTGCCGGCCAAACATCAACGTAGTCAGAAAGAGGCACAGGATCGATTCTTACTAACAACGAAAATTCGATCGAATTGTCTTCAGTGTCTCTTTAATATTCCTGTATTCATATTTCTGGTCATCATAGCAGACCATGCAGGTTTCTGTCGCCTAATGCATATTTGCCCGTCCCTTGTTCTTGTCGCTCTCGACGTCGAGAGATGTAAGGATGGAATGGAATGAAAGGTGCAGCGCATTGAAGAAGGAGCTCATAGATGGCCGTTGTCGCACTCGTCTAAATTGGTTAGGTCCTTTGGCTGTTGATTTGCTTGTTTGTGTTCTTCGATAGAGGAAGCGCTCATGGACTCCCTGGATGCTTTTAGGTTCGGCATGGTTTCCAGACTAAGGCCACTTGATTATGCCGACAACAGGGTCTCAAAGCGTTTCCTGCTTAAAATAAGAATAAAAAATGTCGTTAGAATTTCTTGTTCTGCCCGGGCCCGAATACCCAAGAGCAACAGCTTCAGTGGAAAGCTGCAGCGAACTGTATAAATTCTGGCACCGTATTCGGCAGAGGACGTTTTTCGCAATTAATTTGTTTCCCTATTTCTTCCACATTATTGGCCAGATCCGCCTCCAATACACAAACTGTCAAATGAGGTTGGTTGTTTAGCTGTGAGACATAACGTCACAAGTCACAACTAGGAATGATAGAAGAGCCAAAAGAATCGTTACAGATTACTACCCTTGAAAGGCCCAGTTAACAAGAGCTGACCGATGGCACACTATCTAGAAAGGTCAGTAACCAACTATTTAATACTTTACCCGCTTAGTTCGGTACTTATCGGGCTTTTTTCGCACATTAGAGCGTTTCGACATACATATCTTGCCTACCGTCGCTTCATCCAGCTTGTCTTCCCACTATCAGTAGTCGATCCTGTTTTTCACGCCTGAAGTTTATTTACCTACTTTTGAGTGAAGCTCTTAAAGTAGGCGTAGTTCAATACCTATCCCATTCCTTAGCAAGAAACACGCGCACAAAACATTCAAAAAATTTAACGGGATTTAGATTCGATCGCGACACATTTACGCATTTTTATTTCCCGCAAGCAGTCAGCGAATGGAACTCACTAAGAAATGATACATTCAGGAGCTCGTCACTAAATAAATTTCTACCGAATAATAAGTACAGCTCATCCTTCTTGTCCCTTCCAATGTATTATTTATCCCAGCATTTTCATTAGTGTAACTTTTGTTGTTTGAATATTTGCAAGAAACACCTCCTTTGTTTCTCAATTTGGCTCAAATCCTCAATTTCTCAAATCCTCCCTTGAATATACTGTCGCCTTGGCACTCGAAACGCTGTCTTGTTTTGTGGTGGCAATGTCTTTTCTTTATTTATTTTTCTTGGTTCCTGAAGCTCCATTTGTATATTCCTGTGCTTTTTGCTTGTCAATTTCGCCCTTTCCTATAACAGCCTTTGATGAGACTAACAGTATGATCTAAATAAACACTTCACCATGAGCAAATTACTGCTTCTCACAATCGCCTGCTTTTTTTTTTCTGTCCAGATCGGTGTTACGCCGTTGTTCGTAGGCGATGTATAAACTTCACTACAAGAAAACGAGGAAAACAGGTATTACAGGAAACAGAAGAGCCAGGGCAGGATGCTTATTTATTTTTATTGTGACAGTGCGCCTGCTGGCTGTTACGTCTCGCCTACCTACGACGCGCGGTATAGCCGGCGCGGATGCAACGGACGCCGCGGCTTCGTTCATCGCGGCCGCAACGCCTCCCGCCAAGCGCGTCCAGGCATGTTTCAGTGCCACGTGTCGTCGGGCGTGCGTGTGTGTGTGTGTGCATGTTTTGCCCACGCTTGTCAAAGCGCGGCAGCCGGGGAGAGGAGCTCCTCAACTGGGAGGCGAGGAGGTCTGACCGGCGCCGGCCTGGCGGACGCGCCCGTCACGCCTGAACATGTTCAAGCGTCGCCGTATCGGGCGACTCATCCCAAGCCGCTCCTTCTTGCCCTCGACTCCGAGGGTATATAAAGAGAGCTGCCCCGGACGCCAACGAGAGACTTCGATTTCTTGATGCGAGTAACGTGGTCGCCCTGACCGGCTGCTCTTTTGGCGATGCCAGAATAAACAAGTTGTTCTGTTGCCAGTCGACTCATCCTTTGCCGGGACCTTCGGATGTTTCCAGCTTTGCCCCAGGCCGCCAGGCCAACGCTACCCTTGGGGCTTGCAACCCAAATGCATCAACTGGTTGCCAGCGGTGAGATCCCGACAACGGAGGCCAGCAGCGAAGATATGCGGTCAACTGTATGCTGAGCAGCACAACGACCATCCGGGAGCAGTGCAACGAGCCCTGTGTGATGACTGGTTGCCTGCAGCGGAACGACTGCGCTGAATTCTTGGCTGCGAGGTTTGGTGAGTGCGGGACTTTCTTCTTCTGAGTTTTGCCAGGCTTTTGTTAGTGTCAGAAACAGAGCTGGTAATTGTGGTTGTCGTTGCTGCCGGGTTAGTTTGCGGCAAGACAATAGTAGGCAGTAGAGAAAGCAGCATTCGGAGCAGCCATGGATTTGAAGTCGTTGCGCAAACCGAAATTGCTGGAGCTTGCAAGAGAGTTGGGTCTGAATGTCTCAGACAAACTCAGAAAACCAGAACTGCTAAGGGCTATTCTTGAGTTGGAGGCTGAGGATGACGAGCTGTCGGAATGCCTTGAGACCATTGAGGAGAGGGAACAAAAAGAAAAAGACGAGCGCGAACGTAAAGAACAAAAAGAGAAAGAGAAAGAAGAGCGCGACCGTCAACACGCTTTGGAAATGAAGCGTCTCGAGGTAGAGATGGAACGCGCTCGTAATGGAAGTCAGGCACACGGTGCAGGAGAACGGGTATCGTTCAAAATGACTGACCTGATGCGGCCGTTTAAGCTTGGAGAGGACATTGGTTTGTTCCTGGTTAACTTTGAGCGAACGTGCGAGAAGCAGGGGTTCTCTCGGGAAACGTGGCCACAGCGCTTGCTCACTTTGTTACCCGGCGAGGCGGCCGACGTAGTCGCTCGCTTGAAGAGAGAGGAGGCAGAGGATTTCGACCAAGTGAAATCGAGTCTGCTAAAAAAGTACAGGCTGTCAGCGGAGGCGTTCCGTCGGAAGTTTCGGGAAAATGAAAAAGGCAGAAATGAGTCATATACAGAGTTTGCCTACAGGCTTATGTCAAACATGCAGGAGTGGCTCAAAGAAGAGAAAGCGTTTGGTGACCACGAGAAAATTCTGCAGTGTTTCGGGCTGGAACAGTTTTATAGTCGGTTACCTGAGAACGTGCGGTACTGGGTCTTGGATAGGCCAGACGTTAGTACAGTGGCTAAAGCCGCCGAGCTAGCCGAGGAGTTTGTGACGCGTCGGGCTCGCGGAGCTAAGGACGGTCAAAAGGGTGAATTTGGCTCCAAGTCTGAGAGGCCGAAGTTCACACCCATGAGAGCAAGGGGGGACACGCGTAGTGCGGATGCGAGTGAAAGCAGTCCGACCGAACGTAAGGAGACGGCGGCAGCCGAAGCCGAACGCAGAAAGCGGTTCGAGAGGAGGCAAGCGCGCGTGTGTTATACGTGCCAGAAGCCGGGTCACTTTTCGGCGCAGTGTCCAGAAACAAAAAGAGAAGTCGTGTGTTTGTCATTATGTAGCACTGACGAGAACATGAAGCTTCTCGAGCCTTACATGCGAGACTTCCTCGTGAACGGGAAAGAGTGCCGAGTGCTTCGTGATACCGCAGCTACAATGGATGTAGTTCACCGCTCTTACGTAAAACCCGATATGTTCACGGGCGAGTGCGCATGGATCAAGCAAGCAGTGGAAGCTCATAGCGTGTGTCTGCCCGTAGCAAAAGTGCTTATTGAAGGACCTTTCGGAGCACTTGAGACGGAGGCCGTAGTGTCATCTAGGCTGCCCCCCCAACACCCGTACCTTTTTTCGAACAGGTCCGATCACCTCCTGCGCGAGAAGGGGCTTTTGTTTGGTGAGGCTAGCGTTCAGGCCTTAACCAGACCGAGAGTTCGGGAGCTCGCTGCAAAGGCGGTGGTTGCGGGGCCGACGTTGTCGAACAATGAAAAAGGGTCGGAGGCGCAGCAAGCTGATATTCCGAGCACGTCAGAACTGGATAAAATTGAGCCTGTAGCATTGAAGGCACCAGGTACTGGAGAGGAAATGCCCGACAAGGGAAAGTTAGAAGAGCTTCCGGTCGAGCTTCCGGGACTAGGCTCAGTGACGAACAGGGAAGACACTGATCAGGTCATTAGTGACTTAATCATTAAAGCACCGCTGTCGCCTGAGCAGAAAACCGAACTACACCAACTCTTACAAGAGTTTCAAGGTCAGTTCTCTGAGAGGCCTGGTAGGACTTCTGTCCTTACTCATGATATAGAACTTACCTCGCCAGAGCCAGTACGATCCAAGGCGTACCGGGTGTCACCCCGCCAGCGCGATATTATGGAGGCTGAGGTAAAGAAAATGCTACAGCTCGGTGTTATTGAGGCGGGTGAGAGTGATTATACCTCCCCTTTGATTTTAGTTGAGGTACCGGGCAAGGAACCTCGTCCTTGCGTCGACTACCGCAGGCTTAATTCCATTACTAAGGATCAAATTTATCCGATCCCTAACATCGAGGAGCGCCTTGAGAAAGTTAGTAGCGCTCAGTTTATTTCCACCCTAGATCTTGTCAGGGGTTATTGGCAGGTTCCACTTACAGAAGAGGCTAGTAGGTATGCGGCGTTCATTTCACCAATGGGAACATTCCGTCCTAAAGTTTTGAGTTTTGGTTTGAAGAACGCGCCATACTGCTTTTCAAGCCTCATGGACAAAGTGTTGCGAGGACAGGAAGAATTCGCATTACCGTATTTAGACGACGTAGCGATATTCTCCGCATCCTGGTCTGAGCATATGGCACACTTGCGGGCAGTGCTAACCCGCCTGCGCGAAGCGGGCTTGACAGTCAAGGCTCCCAAGTGCCAATTAGCACAGGCCGAGGTTGTCTACCTCGGTCACGTGATTGGACAGGGTCGTCGCCGCCCCTCTGAAATAAAGGTGGCCGCTGTGCGAGACTTCCCGCAACCGCGCACGAAGACCGATATTCGGTCGTTCTTAGGTGTCGCCGGCTACTATCAGAGGTACATCCCCAGGTACTCCGATATCGCGGCTCCCCTGACGGATGCTCTAAGAAAAACAGAGCCCCAAACAGTCGTCTGGAGCGAGACAAAGGAAAGAGCTTTTAGCGCCCTAAAGAGCGCCCTAACAAGCCAGCCTGTGCTACGATCGCCAGACTATACAAAAGGGTTCGTTGTTCAGTGCGATGCTAGTGAGCGAGGCATGGGCGTTGTACTGTGCCAAAGGGACAATGGAGAAGTGGAACACCCCGTCCTGTATGCTAGTCGTAAGCTGACCTGTCGTGAGCAGGCGTACAGCGCCACCGAGAAAGAGTGTGCGTGTCTCGTGTGGGCCGTTCAGAAATTGTCATGCTACCTAGCCGGCTCGAGGTTTATCATTGAGACGGATCACTGCCCTCTCCAATGGCTGCAGAACATCTCTCCCAAAAATGGCCGCCTCCTGCGCTGGAGCCTCGCTTTGCAACAATATTCCTTTCAGGTGCGTTACAAAAAGGGGAGTCTCAACGGTAACGCCGATGGCTTAAGTCGAAGCCCCTAACGTAGGAATCCGCCTCAAAGTTGTTGGTTACTGATGTTTTCTTCCTGAGGCAGGATTTTTAACATATTGCTTTTGTTTAGTGTTTCAAAGTGATTATGTGCTTTCTTGTGCAATTTTCCAATTTGTGGACGCGTTCTGAGTGCTGCTTGACTACTGTATGGAACTAGGCAGTAGTATAAAAGGGGAAAGAGCCTGGCAGAGCTTAGTGAGGGTTGTCTCGTGCTTGCTGACTGAGCGGTTGCGTTTCGGCGTAGTTCTAACGCTTGCTGGGAACGAGCACAAGAATGGCAACTCTCCCGAAGTGACTTTACAGTGTCCTATGTGATCCTGAACCCGAGAACGAGGCCTTCTCTGTGCGCTGCGCTCAAGCAACGTCGAGGGACGATCGGTTTCGATTACGAGCATCATCGAGCGACATCCCTCTGGACAGCGGATGCAGTCCCCTGACCATCGGGATCTCCTTCTCCCGGCGGGGCGGTCTGTTACGTCTCGCCTACCTACGACGCGCGGTATAGCCGGCGCGGATGCAACGGACGCCGCGGCTTCGTTCATCGCGGCCGCAACGCCTCCCGCCAAGCGCGTCCAGGCATGTTTCAGTGCCACGTGTCGTCGGGCGTGCGTGTGTGTGTGTGTGCATGTTTTGCCCACGCTTGTCAAAGCGCGGCAGCCGGGGAGAGAAGCTCCTCAACTGGGAGGCGAGGAGGTCTGACCGGCGCCGGCCTGGCGGACGCGCCCGTCACGCCTGAACATGTTCAAGCGTCGCCGTATCGGGCGACTCATCCCAAGCCGCTCCTTCTTGCCCTCGACTCCGAGGGTATATAAAGAGAGCTGCCCCGGACGCCAACGAGAGACTTCGATTTCTTGATGCGAGTAACGTGGTCGCCCTGACCGGCTGCTCTTTTGGCGATGCCAGAATAAACAAGTTGTTCTGTTGCCAGTCGACTCATCCTTTGCCGGGACCTTCGGATGTTTCCAGCTTTGCCCCAGGCCGCCAGGCCAACGCTACCCTTGGGGCTTGCAACCCAAATGCAACATGGCATAAAGTATTATTTACGAATAATACTTTCTCGAAGGCAGCCCTCGAAGGGAGCCCCGTAACATCCAGTAACAGTACATTTTTTTGTTGCTTATGCAGTCCTATTTTGCAGCCGGTCACCGCCGGCAACAGGTCACCTCAAGTTCATACGTGCAGCACTGCGAGACTGTCACGGTAGCTGTATAGCAAGCCCTCGACGTTGCGCTAATTGTTGGAAACAGTTAGTTGTTGCCTGCGGACCTAAAGGATACGCGAATTCTTGCGAAGAGGTGCACGCAAGTATTTAGATATATTATAAATGATTTGCGTCATGCCTATGGGCAAAAAAAGCCTAATAGTGAATGTTAGAAATGCAAATTAACTAATGAGAATGAGTCAACCAGCCTGCTTGTAAGCACGTCTAAGCTGCATTGTGATGCACAGCCCCGCTGACAATGCCATGCAAAAAAAAAAAGCAAAGCGCTGTTGTAACTCAAAAAGCCTTTTTTTTTTTGCAAATAATTGCTGTTAGTCTTCGGTCAAACACCTTGCAGGAATTCTGAAAGGCGCCTGCGAATTCCATCTGCCGCTGCTGACCTGTGATACCCTAACTAGATGCATCCCAGAGCTTTTTCAGGACATACTTTTTCAAGAGCTCTTTCAAGTCAGGATATACTTTTGGCTTGGGACTCACTGTGCTTTCTGTGTATATTAGCGCGCCATGGCATAAAGTTCTTGCCCATAGTGTCTTTATACTTAGCGGTACGGCGAATTCGATGATGTAGCAAGTAAAACTTGCACTTCAGGTGGTTGTGGAGATATTGTGCGTGCGTCTTGCAAGTGTCACTGGATTCTTGAAACAACTGCTTTCCGAGACTGCATGCCGGAAATCACATCGGCAAGAATGCTGTGCGCCCGTTCAAACGTGACTTATCGGAACAATGCAATATTAATCTCTCTCACGTGGCTCACACAGCTGGGCCTAAGAGACTCGTACCCGTTATAGAAAGCTATCGCCAATCGAGTGCCAGCAGTGAACAACGCTGGCTGGAGCTTTCGTTGCGCTATGATTGTGCCTCTGACATTTATATTGCTCACAAACTACACTTTTGAATTCAATAACTCATAGGCACAAAAATGGCACCAAATTACGCCAACATATTTATGAACAAAATTGAATCAGACTTTCTTTCCTCATATACAACCAAACCGGCTTTTTATAAACGTTTTCTTGATGACATATTCATAATTTGGGAAGAGACAAAGGAAAAACTAATTCAGTTTATCACCTCATTCAGCAACATACATCCAAATATCTCTTTCACACACACGTACTCAACTAATAGCATTAACTTCCTTGATGTGCTTGTTCGTGTTGACAGGGGTGCATTAATCACTAGCGTTTATAAGAAACCCACAGACAGACAACAATATCTTCATTTCAACAGTTGCCACCCACGCCATTGCAAAACTTCAATTCCGTACTCACAAGCTAACCGATTCAAACGCATTTGCTCTCGAGCAGAAGATTTTCAAAAAAATGCTAAACACATGGGCGAAATTCTTAAGAAACAGAGCTACCCGCCTTCAATCATCGACGATGCCATTAAAAGGGCGGAAGTGACTAACCGCAATCACATCCCTGCGGAATCCCCGCCAACACCGCATCGCTCTAATCTAGTACTGTCATTCACAGACAACCTACCGAATATTAACAAAATCCTTCAAAAACACTTCAATATCATAGAACAAAGTGAGCGGCTCTCAAAAATTTTTTCATTGGTCCCCCGGGTAACATACAGAAGGCCAAAAAATTTACAAAATCACCTTGTGCACTCAACGGTTAATAAACCGAGGCCGGTGGGTTGCACACCTTGCGGAAAGAGCAGATGCCAAGTTTGCAAACACATGCAAACCACAGCACTGACTGAAAGTACCCGTTCAGATTTCAAACATGTTATCCGAGATGACTTAAACTGCGATTCCAGTAATGTTGTTTACATGCTCGAGTGTGGCGAATATCAGATGCAGTACATTAACCAAACAGACAATTCCTTCCGATTAAGATTTAATAACCACCGCTCACATACTCAATCTCTCCCTGGCCTCCCACTATCGAGACACCTCCGCGAAAAAGGCCACGAGTTTGACAAACTTAAAGTAACGATATTGCAGAGTAGCTTTAAAAACACCCGGGAGCGCGAACAACGGGAATCATACTTTATTTTCAAATTTAACACAGTGCAAAAGGGCATCAACGAAAACCATGGCACCCTATTGTCTCTTTCGATGGCAGAAACCAAAGAAAATTTCAACCCTATTAGACAAAGTACCACCACTGACCGAGTCGTCTGAGGTCAAACCCCTGTTGCATGTCAGTTTCGTCTTGTTTCCATCTGCCGTTCAACTCATTCTTTGGTCCCGCGAGGGCCATATGTCCCCTTCTCTTTCTTCTTTTTTTGTCATTATATATATTTTTTATTTTTTTTAAATTTCTCTGTGCTATATCTCTTGTTTTTTTGCATTCCTGTCAACAAGCCTTTCCATCTGGTCCTCCTATGGGAAGCTCATCTGGTTTTAGCGGCTCGCGTGTCACCATGTGGAGCCACTTTGGGCGGTCTCAACCTGTTCCGCCTCGTCCGGGCCACCTTTCGCAGCCGCTCGGGGCCGCACCAACGCGGACAGAGGCATACCGAAACCCACAATTGGCGGACGCTTCCCTTCTTTTGTTAAGCCCCACCACGTTTCTTCTTTGCTTTTCCCTTTTTCTCTGCTTTTGTTTCTCTCTCTCTCTATTTTTTTTCTTTTTTCTTGTCGCAGTAGCCGCGTGCGCACCCAGCTCGGCCTCCCTCTTTCGCTTCGTGCGTGCGTGCGTGTGTGTGCAGTGAGTTCACGGGTGCGCGACGAGGCACCTTTGCTCCCCTAATATGCCATCGGTGTCAGTTGTGTTCCGTTCTCCCGGCCGCCCCTTCCCCCTTTTTTCTTTTCTTTACTTTTCTTTATTTCTTTTCTTTTTAAGCCTTCTGTGTGTCAAGTCCCATGCTAGAACACGCGCCCATGCACTGTATGGTCACTCTTGAAAAAGATCGGTCCTCCGATCGAAACGTCGAGTCAAATAAAAATGTTTCCTTAAATAACGCGTATACTTCGATGTATATTATTTTAGGCAGTCAAGTACCTCATGGTTTCACAGCTACTTTATATATATATATATATATATATATATATATATATATATATATATATATATATATATAAGGTTAAGGAAATGAGGGGCTCGTTTGACAAACATATTAAGGAAGCAAACAGTCACCGAAACCAAGGGGCATAGGGGAATGTTTTTTTAATCTTTTTTTTTGTAGTGCCAATCAATCGGTTTAAAGAAAATTACTTATAAAGCAGCAGAAAAAACAACCATGCCGCCGGTGGGATCCGAACCATATATATATATATATATATATATATATATGTGTAGAGTGGAAGCAGTCAGGGTTGCTCAACGGGCCAGTGAAAACTTGCACAGTGAGAAGGTCACAACTGGTTCGATTATCTAGGTTTATTCACCAACGGTTTCAGACGGTGGACCGTCCTGCATAAGGGTTTTAAGTCGACTTAAAACCCTGATGAAGGACGGTCCACCGTCTGAAACCGTTGGTGACTTAAAACCCTGATGCAGGACGGTCCACCGTCTGAAACCGTTGGTGAATAAACCTAGATAATCGAACCAGTTGTGACCTTTTCACTATATATATATATATATATATATATATATATATATATATATATATATATATATATATATATATATATATATATATATATATATATATATATATATATATATATCTTGTAATGGGGTAGACTTCAAGGTGGTCGACCGCGACTGCATGAAAATAGGTCCATGCCATCGCTCGGAGTGGCTTCTTTGAGTGCTATTGGCGGCTCCGTTCTTGAGTTGTATCTGAGTGCAGTAGCTATTGGCCGATCTTGGACCTCAACGCTTTCTACGAAAACTCAGAAACAATTGCTCTGAAATTACGGAAATATTTTTAGTGAACCATAGCCTTGCAACGAAAGCAAATTACAAAATTGTATTGAAATCCACATGCGAGGTCATTTTAAGTGGAAGAAGCTCACACTTTCAGTTACATTTTCCGTGCCTGCCAGCCGGTGGCCTAGGACCTCTTTTTCTCAATAAACTCACTCATATATGTGGCATTAGTTCATGCGCAAGAATATTGCAAAATTCTCGTAACCTAAGAAGAAATTCATTAGGTTACTGACGTTGGGGAGTCATCCAATTTCAACACCCCATCCGATCATGGTTTACAGATTTATGGATCTAGTTCTCTTGCAGATTCTGAAATGATTTAAGGCACGAATTTTTCGGAAATATTGAATCTTGGCTTTACGTATGTGTCTGTTCACACCATGAATATGAGCTTAAAGCGTAATTTCGCTTCTGACAAACGGCTGCTTTGCTTCGTCTGAATGGGTCCCTCATAATTTTTTACGGTGTTTTGGAAACAGCGAGGCATGAAAAACAAACAAAAAACGCTAAGCAGGAAAACAATGCAAACATCTATTTTTGCAGAAACAGGTAACAGTGGACGAGGATATATCTCGCGTCTCCAACATCACTGTCGCGCTTTCTTGTTTCTTCTGAGTCAGCCTCACCAAAGAGTACACCGTCCAGTCCGGTTCATCGTGGAATTGGCCGAGAAGTTGAATACGGTGCTGAAGGCTTGCATGTCAGATATTGGCACGTTGACTCTAGAGCAACAACGAACAATACATTCCTTTCAGAACGTTTCAGACGCAATTTCATTGCGTGCTATCCACTAATGCCGTTTTTGTTTGCACATCCTCTCTTAATAAACATTAATTCGTTGGTCTCTCACCTGTCTGATCTGAGGCCGACTCACTTTACTACGTTGTCGCATTGAACGTCCAAACTACTTGTGCAAAATAATAAGCCTTACTCGATCCGAGTCATTTGGAAAACGTTATAGACAATCACCATTACCAGCCTATCACGCACTGAATGTCCAACTTCAGTCCTCGCAATCAGTAGTTCCGATACAGTTTTTTTTGTGCTCTAAAGAAGCTTGGAACTGTGCTCTAAAGAAGTTTGGAAATCCCACTCTGGCCCTACTCGCTCTCTGCCTCTGAAGGGTTTTTTAGATCTGCGATTTGTACCTGCCATCATTTTATTGTGCGTTTATTTGCGCTTTCGTATTTACAGTCGAACCTCGTTATAACGAAACGGTTCATGGCGAAGGAATGACGATTCCTCTTGCAAGCTCGGTCAACGCGGGCTATAACGAAGTTACGGCTAAAACGAAGTAATCGCCCGGCCTCCTTCAAATTCGTTACAGTGAGGTTCACCTGTATCTCATATTCTGCGAATTGTTTTGATTTGTTTCCACATTTTTGTCTCCTTCGCCTATAGCTTAATTCAAGGCTGTACGTGAAAGCAAATAAATAAATAAGTAAATTTTATGCAGCTATGCCCTCGCTTTGCTACCATTTTGACATACCACCTGAGCTAGTTTAGCCCTTCGGAAAAGATTATGCGATGGAAAGGATGGTCTAGAAGCAAGGAGAGAATAGGGGCTTTCAGATTAGGATCAAAGAAAGCATTATTGAGCATCTTCGTAGGCTCTGGAAACGGTTTGAAGAGCGTCTCAGGCTTAGAAAATTAGTTTGGCATATAAGCGGAATGGAGCGAAAGACTTCAATTGGCTCGCACTTTCAGAAGATGCTGCCTTTATAGGAAAAATAACGGCAGGGAAAAAAAGATATTTTTTGTCGTCTGTTAAGCTTTTCTGTGCCGATTTCAAGACACTGCACGAAACTTGTCTTGCGTTGTGATAACTTCAAAAAATTAGTGAAGCAAGAGCAAGAAATAATTTGAATATACACCTAACTACGTACATTCCGCGTCCTCTAATGACAAATAAGATCAATAGCCAAGTGTACATGGGATCAAAATACGATTAAACTTTTTGTTTTCTTTTCTTATTTGGGGCACGTAATGGATATTTAGAGACGATTTATTGTACTAAGTTCTACTGACGAAGCAAGAGTACCCTGGAGAGGAAAGCTCGCGGTGAGCGGCCAGATAGCATGACGAGCACTCGGATATATGGATAATTAGTGTTTAGCCTGTTTACTAGGTTGATCACTGCTGTTTCGTGGCTGAAAAATTATCTGTTGACATGGTTATTAATAATGGCTAATGCTTTCTTTCCGCTCTGTCCTAACTACTGTCTAGCTTTTCTTCATCAACCCTTTTTCGTTTGCCTATCTCTAATTTCTGGGAACTTTCTTCTTTCACTCGAACTTTCCTCCCTTCCCTTAAGACGCGGTTCCGGTGTCCACCACTATATGTGAGACACTGTGCCATTTCCTTTCCTCAATAAAAAATTAACTCACTACACCGTGACTATTTGTAAGCTGAGGAGCCTTACACTGGATAACATTATTTTCAATCGCTTTCCTGTTTTGCATACCACAGCCCCAAATATTTGTTGCCTAGAATAGTGCAGCTTTGTTATCGAATCGAATAAGAACAGTTTTATAATATCCAAACGTAACAGGGATAGAGAATTTTTGCGAACTTTCACTACTTTTGCGAAATTCGTGCAAAACAATCAATTATGCGATGAAATGAGGCACTCAGCACTAGGGCTGCGGTATGGCGCCTAACGGAGTTTCAGCGATGGCTGCGAAAAGACCCCACGCTGGTCGTCAACAGGGAGTACATAGCAAGTGAGTGTAGTAATTTTATGACCGCCATGCTATACATACAAGGAAATAACTTTTACAGAAGGGTTAGGGTTCGTGTTGTTAGTAGTAGTAGTAATAGTAGTAGTACTAGTAGTAGCAGTAGTAGTAGTAGTAGTAGAAGTAGTAGAAGCAGTAGCAGTAGCAGTAGTAGTAGTAGAAGTGGTAGCAGTAGCAGCAGTAGTAGTAGTAGTAGTAGCAGTAATAGTAGTAGCGAAAAGACCCGACACTGATTGTCAACAGGGAGTACATAGCTAGTGAGTGTAGTAATTTTATGACCGCCATGCCATACATACAAGGAAGTTACTTTGACAGAAGGGCTAGGGTTCGTGTTGTTAGTAGTAGTAGTAGTAGTATAGTAGTAGCAGTAGTAGTAGTAGTAGTAGTAGCGGTAGTAGTAGTAATAGTAGCGGCAGTAGTAGTAGTAGTAGCAGCAGTAGTAGTAGTAGCAGTAGTAGCAGCAGTAGTAGCAGTGGCAGCAGTAGTAGTAGTAGTAATATTAGTAGTAGTAGCAGTAGTAATAGTATTAGTAGTAGCAGTAGTAGCAATAGAAGTAGTGGTAGCAGTAGTAGTAGTAACAGTAGTAATAGTAGTAAGAATAGCAGCAGCAGCAGCAGTAGTAGTGGTAATAGTAGTAGTAGTAGCAGTAGTGGTAGCAGTAGTAGCAGTAGTAATAGTAGCAGCAGCAGCAGTAGTAGTAGTAGCAGTAGTAGTATTATTAGCAGCCGCAGTATCAGTAATAGCAGTAGTAGCAGTAGCAGTAGTAGCAGCAGCAGCAGTAGTAGTAGTAGTAGTAGTAGTAGTATTAGTAGCGGTAGTACTAGTAGTAGTATTAGCGGCAGCAGTAGCAGTAGTAGCAGCAGTAGCAGTAGTAGTAGTAGCAGTATTAGTAATAGCAGTAGTAGCAGCAGTAGTATCAGCAGTAACAGTGGCGGCAGTAGTAGTAGTTGTAGTAATGTTAGTAGTAGTAGCAGTAGTAGCAATATAAGTAGTGGTAGCAGTAGTACTAGTAATAGTAGTAAGAGTAGCAGCAGCAGCAGCAGCAGCAGTTGTTGTTGTAGTAGTAGTAGTAGCAGTAGTGGTAGCAGTAGTAGTAGTAGTAGTAGCAGTAGTAATAGTAGTAATAGTAGCAGCAGCAGCAGTAGCAGTAGAAGTAGTAGTAGTAGCAGTAGTAGTAGTAGTATTAGCAGCAGCAGTATCAGTAATAGCAGTAGTAGCAGTATTAGTAGCAGTAGAAGTAGCAGTAGTAGCAGTAGTAGTAGTAGTAATGGTAGTAGTAGTAGCAGCAGCAGCAGCAGTAGTAGTAGTAGTAGAATTAGTAGTAGTAGTAGTAGTAGTAGTAGTAGTAGTAGTAGGAGGAGGAGGAGTAGTAGTCAGCGTAAGTAACCACTAAGAGGGTGCTTACCATAGGAAGAGGAGGGTATGGTGTGAGCAAACAATTAAGTTATCAGTGCGTTGTTGCTACCCGCGGTTACCGTGGAACGAGGAAGATATTTGAGAGGGCGCTATACTCTAAAAAGCGTTCTTGCATGTGTAATCAGTTATGGTATTCAGGGTGTAGTTGTCCGCTCGTTGTATTTTTGTTTTGTTTTTAGTGCTCACTAAATCTTGGCGATTGTTTCGAAGTGACTGTGCCCCATGTACGTCACAGCTACCGTAGAAAGGATCCGACTGGCTTTAGTCACTGGTGTTTGTGTGTTTATCAGCGAATGCGATGCTCTAGTCGCGCATGGTTACACGGTTGTGATGAACATCATTTTGATGATGTAGAATGAACTGTCCTGGTTGATTAACACACAACCACCGCTTCGCGGGAAGCTGCAGCACTGCGCGACTTAATAGAATGTCATTCGTTTACGCGATTGTCACCTTGCGGATAAACAAGCAATAATGGCTGCTAAAAGCACATTGGTTGTGTCCTGTAATTGCCATGCATAACGAGCAGGAGCCTGTACCTCCGCAATAAATAAAGTAAGATTTGGTATGGCACAGCCTTGTTAGGAAACATGCTAGGCACGAAAAAAAAGTGTTGACTTTCACAAATTTGAAAAGCTCGCGCAACCGTTATTATGTCAGTACGCCTTACGCATGGCCATAACAGTTTTCACAACGTCGAACGTTGAAAATCGCCTGGGTGATTGTACGCGCCCTGTGTTAGTGATTCCTTTCCCCCCTCCTATTAAAAGCTTCAAGGGTTCCAAGCAGCCATATTCGCCCGTTTATTCGCCGGCTGCGAGGACGGTCGTGAAGATGTTTGCGGCTACGTTTGACGGAAATCCTCGCTTGCATATAGAAATATGCACGCAGGTGTGGAGTATTCAAGAGATAGCTACCGCTGCTCTACCTATAGGCAGAGTAACGGTTAGCTTTCATATCCCCCTTCCCAGAACAAATACATTCCAGCCTCACTAAAGTCTATCCCAGGATATGATATATAGCTCACACTGTAAAACATTTTAAAAGTTATTTCACAGTGCCCAGAAGGCAGTAAAGCTCGTCGCAGCTTTTTATCTGTTGCCCCCAGCCTATTTTCGTTGGAAATAAAAAAAATTGATGACGATACAGATGTACAAGTAATAACTAGGTGTAAACTGTAAATATAGCACACATAACGTATGACAGAATTTTCTGTCGTTTTTCTGTCGCGCGATACAACTCTATGTTGTGCGAGAAGCGATCTTGTCGTGCGTTGTGTAGTGCGACAGAGCCTCGTGTCGTGGGTTCTGTCGCACGGCAAAGGTATCAGTAGGGGGGATGCTAATTTGCATGGAAATTAAAGCAAATGACTTCAAAAACTTTCGTTTCGCACAAGCAACATTATTTTTAAGTGGCGCAGCCGGTTCTTACCTGTACTGGTCAGGTCTGTATGGGTCGTAATGGATCAGCTGTCTGAGATACCCTGGTCTGATGTTGCTGCACCATACCTGCGCGGATAGCGACGCCCATCGCTCATATGCATCCTCGATACATCAGAGAGAGAGGATTCAATCATTTGAAAGGGCGTTGATCGGAAAAGCGACGGCCCGGGAATGCACGTACCATTGCGTTTGAGACGAAAAACAGCTTTTTTCCCCGACAGCTGTTCCAGGCAAGGTAAGCGAGTGCCAATGTTTCCCCATTCGTCTTTTAGCAGTCTGTTTTACGCTGCAAATTTAGGTAATTGTTTATATATGGGGTAGCGTAGTACGTGTCCATCTGACTTCACTCATTGGCTAGGGAACGCACCCCCCTCCCGCGCGCGCGCGCGCACACACACACACACACACACACACACACACACACACACACACACACACACACACACACACACACACACACACACACACACACACACACACACACACACACACACACACACACACACACACACACACACACACACACACACACACACACACACACACACGCACGCACGCACGCACACACACACACACACACACACACACACACGCACGCACGCACGCACGCACGCACACACACACACACACGCGCACACACACGCGCACACGCGCACGCGCACACACACACACACACACACACACACACACACACACACACACACACACACACACACACACACACACACACACACACACACACACACACACACACACACACACACGATATCTCTGCAATGCGATGCGCGTTGTCGGTTTGGAACTAAAACATTAGTGCTGGAGATACGAAGCCAACAGTTCCCGAAATGAAAGAAAGTATAGAGAAATGCTTCTCTTCTTTCAATTTGCGGTTTTAATATATTGCGAAATGATAGCGTATTTATTTAATGGCTGAAGAATAATTGATTCGAAAGTAGAATGAAACGACCACATGCTGTCGGTGGGATCCTAATCCTCGACCTCTTCCCGTACTGTGCTCTGTACTGTGCAAACGACTTCTACCCTGAGTCTTCCCAAATCATTGGCTGAAATATACAAGTTATTACAATTATTTGTACTTCCACTACGACTAACGTTCCAGGGAGAAGTATTATGGCATAATGAACAGAAGATAAAAACGAGTGTCAGCATCGTATATTGTTTCTTTTTTTTAAATAAATTTACACTATACGACGCGGGTGGACACAGTGAAACTTACCTTGAAGGCCATTCAGAGACCGCCGTTGTCGGCAATATTTTCGCCCAATGCGTTTTTGCCATTAAGCTGCATGAAGTGAGATAAAATTCATCGTTTACTTCGTGTGGGCATTGATTGGAAGAATTAACCTAGGTACGCAATGAGAACTGCGGCAGAAGCCCCTGCTGCGTAGCGTCCTACCTAGAAGCTGTTCCTATGTTGCTCGATGCATAGTTAATAAGAAAGTCTAGAGAATCTGCCTTCTGTAATAATTCCATGTCGGCCAGAAAATACTGTCTATGTATACTGTCTAATCTTGGACTACTAAATATTGTGCGGTAGAACGTGTTTGCGTAAAAATAATTTATATAGTTATATGATTGGGTCGATGCGAGAAGACAAACTAAACTAAGCCTTAGAGTAGACGCACGCATGCCATGTTTAATCGTGTATACACATCACTAATTTACCGGATGCCGGAAATACAGACGGAAATACAGAGTGGTTGGTTAACATTCTCCGTTCTTCGTTTCTTCGTTTTGCATGGTGACGTCATTGATAATGCTACTGCCGGCGAGCCAATCAGGAATTTTCTGAAATAGCACTATCGTGGCTCGCCTGTCTGTTGCATCTGACAGCATCGATATCATCAACTCATACGTCTGAAAATCTACACGCTGGCGCATTTCATCTATCCATGCTGCCGAATATTGAACAGATAACACGTAGTCAGATAGCCGTACGGCCAATACGGCAACGCATTGCGGTCGGTACTGTTGCCGTGTTTTGCAACCGCGTTTGCCGTGCGGTTTTTATATAGTGTAGTTGTCGTATTTATGTGCGACTCTTAAAAAACTCTCTATCACGGAGCTCTCTATTATGGCTGCCGACAATTACAGCTTTGGTTTTTAATGAGTGGCTTGTCTATGCATTCATTTTATGTACGAATATGTGTACCTGTATAGTGGCTATTTGGTGCTCCTAGCCTCCAAACTATGTGTTTAAGTCATCTATCCTATACATTCTCGATCCAGACCAGTAAACGCTCTTTCGTGTCCTTCAGCCACTGAGAACTGGCTCCCTTCAATCGGCGCCTTGGCGAATGTGGTACAACAGGTATGAAGTACTGAGAGGGATTTGGAAATTAATAATGGTGCCAGAGCTTACTTTTGGGAATGCGGTTTTGTGCTTAAGGGCACGAGTTCAGTCGGGACTAGAAATAAACCAGCGATCTGCTGACAGATTAACATCAGGTGGCCTCGACAAAAAGCACAAACGAGGAATTACAGGGGAATATGGGCTGGACATCGTTCGAAGTACGGGAAGCTAAGAGTGACATATTCTATGAGGAATACATTACGAAATTTGACGATAACAGGTGGGCACCTGTTCACTCAGAGTTCAACGAGTTCAACAGCGTTCACTCAGAGTGACGAAAAAGGACTAGGAAACTCAGCACAAAGTATGAAGGAAACCAGGACGGAGGTATAGACAGCTTTTAACGACAAGGAAAAAACGCAGAGGTTCAAAACTGGATTAACCCAATGGAAAGAAAGCAGGCTGTAGACCCGCATAGAAAATGAAAAAGGCAAATCAGGAGGGAATCGTTCAATGACAGCTCAGTAGGCAGCGCCCTTCCTTTTCAAGCGAGATCAGGGCGTCTTAGAACACGAAGCTACAAGAATAAATTTGACCATGAAGATGACACATAGGCAAGGAGCGGTAAATTCGTAGGAAGAATTTAACATACATATTTTACTATAACGTAGCAGTATCCATCCAGACTTCGATACAGGCACAATCACCCTCCCTGAGGCCCCAGGCTTTAGAGTCAACGTATGTAATCTCACTGAATCTGTGGTAGACGTTAGCAAAAAAAGCGATTGGAAGATTGAAAAGCAAGCAGGTGACGTAGGGATGCATGTTCAGTATTAAAAACTGGTCAAACGTGCAAAGAATAAAATTTGCAATTAACGAAACATAGAGAATTTATAGGTAATGTCGTTAAACTTGACAGGTTGGTAAGAAATTGAAAATTATAAAGAAAAAGAAATACCAAGCATGGTGGCACCACTCACCACCCTGTTCCAAAGGGGACGTTCCTAACACCAGAATGCATCGAAGCGCTAAGAGCTATCCAGCAGCTATCAGTGTAAAACGTTACGTGTTCATACCCATTTCGTTGTTGAATGGGTTGTAAAAGGCGTTCACGACAGCAGGAGCAACAATCCAACTGCAGTGAGAAAGAAAAGCAAAGCATTCTGCAAAGCATTCTGGAATGCATTGTAAAAAAAAAAGTGAAGCCAGTAGGCGTAACTTTCCGCGTGCCATCATCACCATCCTCACCATCCTCATTACGCCCACTGCAGGACAAAGGCCACTTCCATGTCTCTCCAATTAACCCTGTCCTTTGCCAGCTGCGCCACCTATATACGAAACCCTACTTGAATATATCAATGCCATTTGGACCGGGGACACTTCGTTGCCACCTGATTGGAAGACATCATTGGTAACCTTTATCCCGAAGGCGGGGAAACCGGTAAACACAGACAACCTCCGGCCCATCTCCCTCACTTCATGCGTAGGGAAACTTATGGAAACGATGGTTCGTGACCGCCTCTCGGAATATCTCGAGAAAAAGAACACCTTCACCGACACCATGTTCGGCTTCCGACCTCATAAGTCCGCACAAGACATACCTTTACAGCTTCATCGCGAGGTTCTCGAACCCATAGAACACCCACACAATGACAAGATAGTCCTAGCACTTGATCTGAAGGGTGCGTTTGACAACGTTAAACACAGCGTCATATTAAAACATCTTAGCGAGACCAACTGCGGTCCTCGTTCATTCAACTACATCAAACATTTCTTAACAGACCGCTTGGCCTATATACGCATACAAGAGACCGAGTATGGCCCGTTTGAGATGGGAACGCGGGGCACACCACAAGGCGCTGTGTTGTCCCCGCTTCTCTTTAATATTGCAATGATGCACCTCCCAGCGCAGCTGGCGGGTGTCGGCGGTGTTCAGCATGCACTGTACGCCGATGACATCATCATCTGGGCTACTACGGGAAACATAGGAGAGATGGAGGAATGCCTGCAAGCAGCGGCGCGCACAGTAGACCACTATGCTACGTACTGCGCCCTCCAGTGCTCCCCGTCCAAGTCTGAATTTGTGCATATTCGACATTCTCCGAAATGCAAAATCTCCGTTCAGCTCTCTCTCGCCAGTGGCCCCATCCGTGAAGCGCAGGAGGTGCGAATACTCGGTCTCTTCATTAATCAGCATCGCAAGGTAGACACGACCCTTGCCAAACTCCGCAGAGTCGGCGAACAGGTGGCCCGAATGGTTCGCCGCGTTTCCAACAAGCGAGGAGGGTTGCGAAGTAAGGATGCGGTGCGGCTCGCCCATGCCTTCCTAACTAGTCGAGTACTGTACTCGACTCCTTACCTCCGCTTACGGAAACATGACGAAGATTGCTTGTAGGTTGTCCGCCGCAAAATTTTCAAGAGAGCCCTTGACCTCCCGATTTCCACTTCCAACGCGCGACTGCTCGCGTTGGGGATGGTGAACACCTATAGGGAACTTCGCGAGGCGCATCTCGTTAACCAATACACGCGTCTCGCTCAGACCGTGTCCGGTCGCCGCCTCTTGGACCGGTTACGCATCAAACATGACCATCATACAATGGAACGGGTTCGAGTGCCCGAACTGTGGAGACGCGCCCTCTACGTTCGACACCTTCCGACTAAGATGAACGAGGAGGACCATAATGGCCGGCGCCAGGCGCGGGCGGATGCCCTGCACCGCCACTATGGCTCCAAGAAACACGTCTTCTACGTCGACATTGCAGGCCCCTACCACCACTCCAGAGGGGAATGGTACACGGCTGCAGTCGTACACGAGGGAAGACAGGTGGACGGCCTCTAGTTCAGGGCGCCCAGCTCAACTCATGCGGAGGAGGTAGCGATCGCCCTCGCAGCCTCCCATCCCGACTCTAAATTCACCCTCACAGACTCTCGCGGAGCCTGTCGTAACTTTGAGTTCGGTTGGATCATTCCACTTGCTCACCAAATTCTTCATCACAGTACTTGCGACTGCGATCCAACTCACCGCTCAATCATATGGGCCCCCGGCCACCAAGGCATGCCAGGTAACGAAGCCGCCCATGAGGCAGCCCGCGCACTCACTTACCGGGCACCAGGCGTTCTTTGGGAGGACCTTAACCCGGATCAAATCCCTCTTCTTTCTTTTAAAGATATCACAAAGCACTATCTCGACGAACACCGGCGCTACCCTATGAAGGGACTGGGCAAAGCTGGCGAACGAACTCTCCTTAGGCTCTTTACAAACACCCTGCTGTGCCCGGCGGTTCTCAAGCACTTTGACCCTTCTTTTGATGGCCGCTGCTCATTCTGTGGGGAGGTGGCAGACACCTTTCACATGGTTTGGGCATGCAGGCAAAATCCTTCTCTGCCCCCCCATCACCCCTTCCCCTACCCGACAGGACTGGGAGGCGGCTCTGCTCGGCTGCAAGGAACTATCGGCCCAACAGGCCCTGGTTCGGCGGACCTGCGCAGCGGTCAGGACCAACGGGGTCCCGGAATGAGGGGCTCCGCCTTCTATTGTAAGGGGCGATGCCCACTAGGGGCCTCTCCCAGAGCAACTCTCTGTACATATAGCCTAATAAATGCTTTTCACCACCACCACCCACCTTATCCCTGCAATCTTCTTAATGTCATCCGCCCACCTAATCTTCTGCCGCCCCCTGCTACACTTGCCTTCTCTTTTTCAACTGCTGCTGTGATTGCCTGCGATCGATTAGTAAACACTACGGGTGGGCATCGGGCGGCCACACTAGAGCAGCCTGATGCTCTCTCTTTGACAGCGGCAAAAGCTTCTCGTCGCGTGCATCAGCGTTTGTTCATTACTTCAAGCTTGAACTTCTTGAGCTCGTGCAGGACAGTCAGTCGAGTTAGCAGAGTGGGCACCACCACACAAACAACATTTTTCTTGCTGTTCGGGACGCTCCTCTCTGTCATGACTTTCCCCACTTGCACAATAACAGTCCGATTTGTGGGCTTTGATGCTGTGGCCAGACCTCCAGCAGTTCTGACATTGAAGGAGACGAGATCTAAATGCATCCGTTCGAAAGACCAATGGTCACACTTACCTCTGAAGGGCGCGATGTTCCTGCAAATATGGCTATGGCGGACTCCGCAGGAATTTTCACTCCATCGACCATTCTGCTGCATCGTGGACAGCAATCACGCCTACAGACGAGAGATCCACAAGCCTTTCCAAAGGGCTCAATCGAGAGTGACCCCTCCTCCCTCGAACTTAGCCTTTGGAACACGCTAGATAAGGCAGTATGAATGTGCTCACTGGGTGGTTGGCGAAATAGGTGCACGTAAACAGATCCTCTACACACTCCTTGTCAGGTGACCTGCACAAGATTCCACCCCTGCCGAACTGCTGCACGTCAGTTATCCCCGTGCAGTAAGGCGATGCAGTTTGAAGGGCTGCCTGCACTGCCTCCGGGTTGTCCAACGGATCGCACTTTCATCCGAAGGCACTAAAGCGACACGAATGCTGGTAACACCACTGGGGAAAAAGACATCAAATGGGAGCTGGTTCTGAGGAAGATAGGCCGACCAAGGGGGAGCCAAGGAGATCGCGGCGTTGAAGAATGTTTCAGAGCATTTGCGGGGGAGATGTGGACAAAATGCTTCGGGACAGAATTGTCTGTGGTATTAATGCTGCAATTCACACTCGACTTCTCAAGGTGCCGGACTTCACAAACAGCACGTGCTATGTAATCTGCGAAGAGGGACATTGGAGAAATTTGTCAAGCGGCCGGGTCAAACGCTAGCGCTCTATCGACGCACAGCGTTCACCATGCGAACATTAGAACGTGTTATCACCGTGGAAACAGAATTTACCTACCGTCTCAATGTCGACAATACAATTTACGTGTTTTCATTGAAAGGGATCACACAACGCCATTGTGTACAACTCGCGGAAGTGCGAAACATCAACTAAAGCATGCGTTGCAAAGAAGCGGAACAGCCGCATGAAGTTGCTGATATCGGCTCCCACGAACGCCGTTAGCGACGACGTTTGCGACGCCAGAGTTGTGGAGATTCGAAATCACCAGCAGAAACGCGTCACGGATGCATTCAACATGCGGAACCTCAGGGGACCTTCTAGGTTCCGGTGGGAGTTCCAGATCACTGTGGGCATCTTCAGAAAGGCAACAACGATGGAGCTGGACACAGGAGCAAGCTTTTCACTAATTTCCACTCGCAAGTTTCAAGCTGTGTCCCCAAACCTGTCTCGAAACATCCAGTTTTCTCTTGAGAAGCTTTTCGGCTGATTTAGAGCAACGGAAAGGAAAAGCAAATGTCGCAGTACAGTACAGAGGTGCAAGGAAGTCGTGCCCTTTTCATTACTTCAGGAGCTTGAAAACTGGCAGTGGCTTAAATTGGATAACCGTGGAATACAGCGAAAAGGAAGGACGCTCGCTAAGCGTCTGAGGCTCGTCCATGGCAGCACGCTCGCGACAGCCGTTCTATCTACCCACAGGACCACGTGGCTATGGCGTGATATCACATGGTCTTACGACATCCCCATCGGATGTGATCACGTGGCTTCACATCACCCCATCGGATCTTCTCAAGGTCAAAGGTCAACCCAATTTCAAAGATCAAGGGTCAACTAAAGATCATGGGTAAAGGTCAGGGGCCAACGGTTTGACACAATAACTGTACAACATATGGTCATACACGGCTAACGTGGTTGGGCTGAAAGGTCGTTCAAGGTTATTCTCCGACCTACGCGACGACTGCTTTACCTACGTAGTGAAGCTTTTCGTTTCAAGATGAAAATGATTTTGAGGAAACTAGAGAGAGAGAGAGAGAAAAACTTCGTTGTGCAGAGAAATTCGGGTATCCCAGACCACTGGGTTCCCGCACGACATTCAGACGTTCATGCGTAAAATGTTAATGACGCTGGCAGCGCGTCTGAAGACGATCTTTTGACTTGAAGGTCCATGGAGCATAGTGAGGTCTCCCAGTCCTCCTATGTTTGGAGTGGAACCGGCCCGCCGGGTGGTGGAGAATCCGGACAGGCCAGGAGGATATGGGTCAGAGTTGCCTTCTGTGCATTGCACAGAGGGCAAGAAAGTGGGATGGTTCGGTAGTGGGAGAGGAGAGAGGGGGTAGGTATGGTCCGCGTTTGCAGACGGCGCCAAAGGTGTCGCTCCCTGGTAGTGAGCGAACAGTCGGGGGGTGGGTATATTTGCCTTTTGGCACGAGCATTCGCACTGAGTTCAGCGAAGGGACACGCTCGCTCCTTTGAGAAACCTCCATGAGGTCCGCCTGTGCCCGGTTTCTAGACCATCGGGCTAAAGAATCTGCGGCCTCATTGCCAGGGTGTCCAGAGTGCGCGGGCACCCAGATGAGCTCAGTGCTGCAGGGGGAGGGGGGTTCTGGGTCAGTATTTGGTATGTTGCAGCTTGGTCTCTGGTTCTAGCACGCTTTAGCATTGCAGTTTTTGAATCACTGAGTATATATAGGTAGCACTGTAGCTGCCATGCGCAAGCGCTATAGCTATTTCTTCTGCTTCCTCTCGGTTAGTTCCCTGGGGTAATTCTTTTATAATTGGAGGGGTACGAGGAGTGTACGCAACATCTGTGGCTCCGTGCATGTCGCATGCAGCATCTGCCCATACGGCGTCCTGTTCAACGCCGTATCGTTCATGAAGAGCCGCTGCCCTGGCTTCCCGTCGCTCGAGGTTTCGGCCGGGGTGCATGTTACGAGGGGGTGGTCGAATGCGTAGCCTTTGACGAATTTCTTTGGGGAGAGCTTTTATGGAGTTATGATTTGCGGGGATGCGAATTTGCAATTTAGAGAGAATATGCCTGCCGGTAGGGGTGCCGGCTATGCGCAGATATTGTGCTTGTAAATGCGCGTTAATTCTTGTATGGTGTTATGCACGCCTAACTCTGCCAGGCGTTCGTTGTTGGTGGTTTTGGGCAGGCAGAGTGCTGCCTTAGTAGCTTGTCTGATTATAGAGTTTATTGTTTGGGTTTCAGTTACATTGAGCTTGAGGGAAGAAAATGGCGCAGTATCTGTCTCACAAATGGACACCCGAACCGCGCCGTAAGGGAAGATATAAAGGAGGGAGTTAAAGAATAAAGGAAGAAAGAGGTGTCGTAGTGGAGGTCTCTAGAATAATTTCGACCACCTGGGGATCTTTAACGTAACTGATCCGGAGTTCCCGGGTTCGAACCCGACCGCGGCGGCTGCGTTTTTATGGAGGAAAAACGCTAAGGCACCCGTGTGCTGTGCGATGTCAGTGCACGTTAAAGATCCATAGGTGGTCGAAATTATTCCGGAGCCCTCCACTACGGCACCTTCTTCCTTTCCTCTTTCACTCCCTCCCTTATCCCTTCCCTTACGGCGGGATTCTGGTGTCCAACGATATGTGAGACAGATACTGCGCCATTTCCTTTCTCCAAAAAACAATTATTATTATTATTATTATTATTATTATTATTATTATTATTATTATTATTATTATTATTATATTTAACGTGCACACATCGCACAGCACATGGGTGCCTTCTGCGTTTCGCCTCCATCGAAACGTGGTCGACAGCTGCGGCTACGGCATCGCTTTCGGACGCAATTGGTTTCATGCATTGGGCATGAACATCAAAGGAACTTAACTAGTAAAGAAAGAGACTGATGTTAAAAGCCTCATTAACAATACTCTTCAATTTTTGAAGAAGGCCTGGGAATCTTTACAGGTATAACTGCCATGATCCATGTTCAGACAGATGGTGTACCTAAGTTCTTCAGGCCCCGAACACTTTCGTTCGCGCTGCGAGATGAACCACAAAAGAGCTTCAAAGGTTGCAACGTGAGGGATTGCTTGAGGTTGTGAAGACATCGGACTGGGCAGCACCAATTGTGTCAATCCTGAAGAAGGACAGGCGGGTGCGCATTTCTGGAGACTTTTAACTTACC